>NC_086444.1:34795561-35095561 GCF_028390025.1 Pseudophryne corroboree | reverse complement strand
TCAAGCACAGAGTTCCAGGGAATATATGAGATAGATGACGCTCGCGTCTTTGCGCTGTGATTTATGATCTTGGCCTAATGGTCTTTTTTCTCTAAATTGATTTATGTCTTTTATTACTCATTAAAAAAATAAAAGACACTAAAAGACATAAAAATCTGTTCCTAATGTATATTGCTATTTTCCTGTATTATGCTTAATTTGTGCTTATTATTTGGATTTACTATATGCCCATTTGTGGGCTGAAAATACACACTTACGACACATATATCACACAATATTAGAGCTGTGGTTTTAATGTTATGTCTGATTGATGTGTGTGCATATGTGTCCTAAAATATTACTGGTGCAGTCGTGCCCGACGTCCCGTGCAAGTCGTGGTTTTTGCATCTTTTTTACTTGAAAATGTATCTTAGGGCCTGATTTAATAAAGATTGCAAATGCAGGAGGAGGTGCATACTGCCTCCTTCCTGCATATGTGATGCGATTGCATCTCAGATGAACATCATGACCATCGGTTGCGATCAGGGGTGTCAGAACGTTTTTAGGTTGGGGGGGGCAGGATATAATTTCCGTTTGGCTCCCCTTAATCGCTAAATGTCGCCCCCTCTGTGTTATACCTCATAACAAAAATGGAGAGAGAGAGAAAGACATGAAGAGTGACAGAGAGAGAGACATGGAGAGAGAGATGGAGAAAGAGAAAGAGGTTTATCATCAGCAGCAGAATGTGATGTGCCCAGGAGAGCAGTTACCTGGAGGTCTCCGGGAGGAGGCTGCATTGCTCTCCGGCCAGGCAGTGGTTCTGCAGGAGCTATGGCGGACTCCCAGGCCATAGGCATTTGTCCGGCAAAAATTAGGTGGTCGTGGGAGGGAGGGGGAGAGATAGGTGGGAGGAGGGGAGGATGGGAGGATAGACAGTGACAAGGTGGCTTAGGGGTAGCAGGAGAGATTGAGACAGACAAAGCGGGTATCAGGGAGAGAGAGAAATAGAGAGAGGAGAGAGAAAGAGGGTTTATTGGAAAAAGAGGGAATGAGCAAAATAGAGGAGCGAGAGAGAGAGGGTGTCAGGGAGAAAGAGATGAGAGAGGGAGAAACAGTGTCAGGAGAGTGGTGGTGTCAGGGAGAGAGACAATGTTGGCGAGTGAGAGGGAGAAAGACAGTGTCAAAGAGACGGAGAGAGAGAGACATACAGTGTCAGGGACAGAGAGACAGTGCCAGGGAGAGATATTTAGACAGCATCAGGGAGAGACAGTGTCACAGAGAGAGAGAAAGCTAGAGTGCCAGGGAGAGACAGACAGTGTCAGGAAGAGAGTGGGGGAGACAGTGTCAAAGAGAGAGGGTGTGGGGAGGGGACAGAGAGACAGTGTCAGGGAGAGAGTGATATAGTGTCAGGGATAGAGGAAGAGGGAAAGAGAGAAAGGGAGAGGGAGCCAGCTGGACATACACTACCTGACTACAGTACAGGTATCTTATGGGGGCGGACACTTCCCGGCATTAGGCTCCACCCCCAAATGCGCGCAAATCACGGCACTACCACTGTGAGCCAACCAGGGCAGGTAGGACAGGGACAGATCAGGCTGGGTCAGGCTTGGTATCCCCTCTCTCGCTACATCCTCCATAGCTGCAGGGCTTCCAGTGTTTTGGGGTTAACCATGCCCCGTCATCAGGATAAATAGCAAAGGTTCCGCAATGCCTAAGAAAATACATAAACAAATGGGCAAGAGAAGAAAACAATCACTTAAGGCCCATACACACTTGCCGATAAATTGAGCGACGTCGCTCATTTTATCGGCAAGTGTGTATGCCGCCAACGATGACCAATGCGCAGCCCCACGGGTCGGCAATGATCGTCGCTGTCGGCAGTGCATGCATGCGGATCTGGACTGTTGTCCACGACCTGCATGCAGGGCTGCCGGAGGCGTGACGTCACTGAGAGATATGAGCGGTCATATCGCTCAGTGTGTACAGTCGGCCGCCGACCAGCCAGCCCAGGAGGTGAAACATTAGACGACGTCGCTCAAAGAGCGACATCGTCTAATGTGTATGGACCTTTGCAGTACAAGACAATGTAGGACAAGTATAGGGTATATAAACATTGTTGCATCGAGGGTTACAGTAGGTAGCGATAAATAGAGTAACATAGTCTAAAAGAACTAAAATCACATGAAGGGAGAGGGCCCTGCCCAAGAGAGTTTACTATATATATATATATATATACTAGTGATGAGCGGGTTCGGTTTCTCGGAAACCGAACCCCCCCGAACTTCACGCTTTTTACACGGGTCCGAGGCAGACTCGGATCTTCCCGCCTTGCTCGGCTAACCCGAGCGCGCCCGAACGTCATCATCCCGCTGTCGGATTCTCGCGAGGCTCGTATTCTATCGCGAGACTCGGATTCTATATAAGGAGCCGCGCGACGCCGCCATTTTCACACGTGCATTGAGATTGATAGGGAGAGGACGTGGCTGGCGTCCTCTCCGTTTAGAATAGAAATAGATAGTGAGAGTGAGACACTTGATTTACTGGAGCTTAGGAGTACTCAGAGAGTGAAGAGTTTACTAGTGACTGACCAGTGACCACCAGTGCAGTTTTATTATTATTTAATATAATCCGTTCTCTGCCTGAAAAAAAACGATACACAGTGACACAGTAACAGTATACCATATCTGTGCTCAGCCTCAGTGTGCTGCATCATATGTAATACTGTATATCATTATCTGACTGTGCTGAGTGCTCACTGCTCACACAGCTTAATTGTGGGGGAGACTGGGGAGCAGTTATAGCAGGAGTACATATATTTAACAGTGCACACTTTTGCTGCCAGAGTGCCACTGCCAGTGTGACTGACCAGTGACCAGTGACCACCAGTATATTGTGATTGTCTGCCTGAAAAAGTTAAACACTCGTCGTGTGGTGTTTTTATTCTATAAACGCATTCTGCTGACAGTGTCCAGCAGGTCCGTCATTATATAATATATACCTGTCCTGCAGTAGTGATATATATATATATATATATATATATTTTATATCATCATCCAGTCTATACTAGCAGCAGACGCAGTACGGTAGTCCACGGCTGTAGCTACCTCTGTGTCGGCAGTCGCTCGTCCATAATTGTATACCTACCTGTGGTGTTTTTTTTTTTTTTCTATCTTCTTCATACTAGTAGTTAACTTTAGGAGTCTGCAGTGCTGACAGTGTCCAGCAGGTCCGTCATTATATAATATATACCTGTCCGGCAGCAGTAGTTATATATATATTTTTTATATCATTATCATCCAGTCTATATTAGCAGCAGACGCAGTACGGTAGTCCACGGCTGTAGCTACCTCTGTGTCGGCAGTCGCTCGTCCATCCATAATTGTATACCACCTACCTGTTGTGTATTTTTTTTTCTATCTTCTTGATACTAGTAGCTTACTTTAGGAGTCTGCAGTGCTGACAGTGTCCAGCAGGTCCGTCATTATATAATATATACCTGTCCGGCTGCAGTAGTGATATATATATATTTTTTATATCATTATCATCCAGTCTATATTAGCAGCAGACGCAGTACGGTAGTCCACGGCTGTAGCTACCTCTGTGTCGGCAGTCGCTCGTCCATCCATAATTGTATACCACCTACCTGTGGTGTTTTTTTTTTTCTTCTATCTTCTTGATACTAGTAGCTTACTTTAGGAGTCTGCAGTGCTGACAGTGTCCAGCAGGTCCGTCATTATATAATATATACCTGTCCGGCTGCAGTAGTGATATATATATATTTTTATATCATTATCATCCAGTCTATATTAGCAGCAGACGCAGTACGGTAGTCCACGGCTGTAGCTACCTCTGTGTCGGCAGTCGCTCGTCCATCCATAATTGTATACCACCTACCTGTGGTGTTTTTTTTTTTTTCTTCTATCTTCTTGATACTAGTAGCTTACTTTAGGAGTCTGCAGTGCTGACAGTGTCCAGCAGGTCCGTCATTATATAATATATACCTGTCCGGCTGCAGTAGTGATATATATATATTTTTTATATCATTATCATCCAGTCTATATTAGCAGCAGACGCAGTACGGTAGTCCACGGCTGTAGCTACCTCTGTGTCGGCAGTCGCTCGTCCATCCATAATTGTATACCACCTACCTGTGGTGTTTTTTTTTTTCTATCTTCTTGATACTAGTAGCTTACTTTAGGAGTCTGCAGTGCTGACAGTGTCCAGCAGGTCCGTCATTATATAATATATACCTGTCCGGCTGCAGTAGTGATATATATATATTTTTTATATCATTATTATCCAGTCTATATTAGCAGCAGATGCAGTATGGTAGTCCACGGCTGTAGCTACCTCTGTGTCGGCAGTCGCTTGTCCATCCATAATTGTATACCACCTACCTGTTGTGTTTTTTTTTCTATCTTCTTGATACTAGTAGCTTACTTTAGGAGTCTGCAGTGCTGACAGTGTCCAGCAGGTCCGTCATTATATAATATATACCTGTCCGGCTGCAGTAGTGATATATATATATTTTTTATATCATTATCATCCAGTCTATATTAGCAGCAGACGCAGTACGGTAGTCCACGGCTGTAGCTACCTCTGTGTCGGCAGTCGCTCGTCCATCCATAATTGTATACCACCTACCTGTGGTGTTTTTTTTTCTATCTTCTTGATACTAGTAGCTTACTTTAGGAGTCTGCAGTGCTGACAGTGTCCAGCAGGTCCGTCATTATATAATATATACCTGTCCGGCTGCAGTAGTGATATATATATATTTTTTATATCATTATTATCCAGTCTATATTAGCAGCAGATGCAGTACGGTAGTCCACGGCTGTAGCTACCTCTGTGTCGGCAGTCGCTTGTCCATCCATAATTGTATACCACCTACCTGTTGTGTTTTTTTTTCTATCTTCTTGATACTAGTAGCTTACTTTAGGAGTCTGCAGTGCTGACAGTGTCCAGCAGGTCCGTCATTATATAATATATACCTGTCCGGCTGCAGTAGTGATATATATATATTTTTTATATCATTATCATCCAGTCTATATTAGCAGCAGGCGCAGTACAATAGTCCACGGCTGTAGCTACCTCTGTGTCGGCAGTCGCTCGTCCATCCATAAGTATACTAGTATCCATCCATCTCCATTGTTTACCTGAGGTGCCTTTTAGTTGTGCCTATTAAAATATGGAGAACAAAAATGTTGAGGTTCCAAAAATAGGGAAAGATCAAGATCCACTTCCACCTCGTGCTGAAGCTGCTGCCACTAGTCATGGCCGAGACGATGAAATGCAATCAAAGTCGTCTGCCAAGGCCGATGCCCAATGTCATAGTACAGAGCATGTAAAATCCAAAACACCAAATATCAGTAAAAAAAGGACTCAAAAATCTAAAATAAAATTGTCGGAGGAGAAGCGTAAACTTGCCAATATGCCATTTACCACACGGAGTGGCAAGGAATGGCTGAGGCCCTGGCCTATGTTCATGGCTAGTGGTTCAGCTTCACATGAGGATGGAAGCACTCAGCCTCTCGCTAGAAAAATGAAAAGACTCAAGCTGGCAGAAGCACAGCAAAGAACTGTGCGTTTTTCGAAATCACAAATCCACAAGGAGAGTCAAATTGTGTCGTTTGCGATGCCTGACCTTCCCAACACTGGACGTGAAGAGCATGCGCCTTCCACCATTTGCACGCCCCCTGCAAGTGCTGGAAGGAGCACCCGCAGTCCAGTTCCTGATAGTCAGATTGAAGATGTCAGTGTTGAAGTACACCAGGATGAGGAGGATATGGGTGTTGCTGGCGCTGGGGAGGAAATTAACCAGGAGGATTCTGATGGTGAGGTGGTTTGTTTAAGTCAGGCACCCGGGGAGACACCTGTTGTCCGTGGGAGGAATAGGGCCATTGACATGCCTGGTTAAAATACCAAAAAAAATCAGCTCTTCGGTGTGGAAGTATTTCAACAGAAATGCGGACAACATTTGTCAAGCCGTGTGTTGCCTTTGTCAAGCTGTAATAAGTAGGGGTAAGGACGTTAACCACCTCGGAACATCCTCCCTTATACGTCACCTGCAGCGCATTCATCATAAGTCAGTGACAAGTTAAAAAACTTTGGGCGACAGCGGAAGCAGTCCACTGACCAGTAAATCCCTTCCTCTTGTAACCAAGCTCACGCAAACCACCCCACCAACTCCCTCAGTGTCAATTTCCTCCTTCCCCAGGAATGCCAATAGTCCTGCAGGCCATGTCACTGGCAATTCTGACGAGTCCTCTCCTGCCTGGGATTCCTCCGATGCATCCTTGCGTGTAACGCCTACTGCTGCTAGCGCTGCTGTTGTTGCTGCTGGGAGTCGATGGTCATCCCAGAGGGGAAGTCGTACTCGTAAGACCACTTTTACTACTTCCACCAAGCAATTGACTGTCCAACAGTCCTTTGCGAGGAAGATGAAATATCACAGCAGTTATCCTGCTGCAAAGCGGATAACTGAGGCCTTGGCATCCTGGGCGGTGAGAAACGTGGTTCCGGTATCCATCATTACTGCAGAGCCAACTAGAGACTTGTTGGAGGTACTGTGTCCCCGGTACCAAATACCATCTAGGTTCCATTTCTCTAGGCAGGCGATACCGAAAATGTACACAGACCTCAGAAAAAGACTCACCAGTGTCCTAAAAAAATGCAGTTGTACCCAATGTCCACTTAACCACGGACATGTGGACAAGTGGAGCAGGGCAGGCTCAGGACTATATGACTGTGACAGCCCACTGGGTAGATGTATGGACTCCCGCCGCAAGAACAGCAGCGGCGGCACCAGTAGCAGCATCTCGCAAACGCCAACTCTTTCCTAGGCAGGCTACGCTTTGTATCACCGCTTTCCAGAATACGCACACAGCTAAAAACCTCTTATGGCAACTGAGGAAGATCATCGCAGAATGGCTTACCCCAATTGGACTCTCCTGTGGATTTGTGGCATTGGACAATGCCAGCAATATTGTGTGTGCATTAAATATGGGCAAATTCCAGCACGTCCCATGTTTTGCACATACCTTGAATTTGGTGGTGCAGAATTATTTAAAAAACGAGAGGGGCGTGCAAGAGATGCTGTCGGTGGCCAGAAGAATTGCGGGACACTTTCGGCGTACAGGCACCACGTACAGAAGACTGGAGCACCACCAAAAACGCCTGAACCTGCCCTGCCATCATCTGAAGCAAGAAGTGGTAACGAGGTGGAATTCAACCCTCTATATGCTTCAGAGGTTGGAGGAGCAGCAAAAGGCCATTCAAGCCTATACAACTGAGCACGATATAGGAGGTGGAATGCACCTGTCTCAAGCGCAGTGGAGAATGATTTCAACGTTGTGCAAGGTTCTGCAACCTTTTGAACTTGCCACACGTGAAGTCAGTTCAGACACTGCCAGCCTGAGTCAGGTCATTCCCCTCATCAGGCTTTTGCAGAAGAAGCTGGAGACATTGAAGGAGCAGCTAACACAGAGCGATTCCGCTAGGCATGTGGGACTTGTGGATGGAGCCCTTAATTCGCTTAACAAGGATTTACGGGTGGTCAATCTGTTGAAATCAGAGCACTACATTTTGTCCACCGTGCTCGATCCTAGATTTAAAACCTACCTTGGATCTCTCTTTCCGGCAGACACAAGTCTGCTGGGGTTCAAAGAACTGCTGGTGAGAAAATTGTCAAGTCAAGCGGAACGCGACCTGTCAACATCTTCTCCTTCACATTCTCCCGCAACTGGGGGTGCGAGGAAAAGGCTCAGAATTCCGAGCCCACCCGCTGGCGGTGATGCAGGGCAGTCTGGAGCGACTGCTGATGCTGACATCTGGTCCGGACTGAAGGACCTGACAACGATTACGGACATGTCGTCTACTGTCACTGCATATGATTCTCTCCCCATTGAAAGAATGGTGGAGGATTATATGAGTGACCGCATCCAAGTAGGCACGTCAGACAGTCCGTACTTATACTGGCAGGAAAAAGAGGCAATTTGGAGGCCCTTGCACAAACTGGCTTTATTCTACCTAAGTTGCCCTCCCACAAGTGTGTACTCCGAAATAGTGTTTAGTGCCGCCGCTCACCTTGTCAGCAATCGGCGTACGAGGTTACATCCAGAAAATGTGGAGAAGATGATGTTCATTAAAATGAATTATAATCAATTCCTCCGTGGAGACATTCACCAGCAGCAATTGCCTCCACAAAGTACACAGGGAGCTGAGATGGTGGATTCCAGTGGGGACGAATTGATAATCTGTGAGGAGGGGGATGTACACGGTGATATATCGGAGGATGATGATGAGGTGGACATCTTGCCTCTGTAGAGCCAGTTTGTGCAAGGAGAGATTAATTGCTTCTTTTTTGGTGGGGGTCCAAACCAACCCGTCATTTCAGTCACAGTCGTGTGGCAGACCCTGTCACTGAAATGATGGGTTGGTTAAAGTGTGCATGTCCTGTTTATACAACATAAGGGTGGGTGGGAGGGCCCAAGGACAATTCCATCTTGCACCTCTTTTTTCTTTCATTTTTCTTTGCGTCATGTGCTGTTTGGGGGGTGTTTTTTGGAAGGGCCATCCTGCGTGACACTGCAGTGCCACTCCTAGATGGGCCAGGTGTTTGTGTCGGCCACTTGGGTCGCTTATCTTAGTCATACAGCTACCTCATTGCGCCTCTTTTTTTCTTTGCGTCATGTGCTGTTTGGGGGGTGTTTTTTGGAAGGGCCATCCTGCGTGACACTGCAGTGCCACTCCTAGATGGGCCAGGTGTTTGTGTCGGCCACTTCGGTCGCTTATCTTAGTCACACAGCTACCTCATTGCGCCTCTTTTTTTCTTTGCGTCATGTGCTATTTGGGGGGTGTTTTTTGGAAGGGCCATCCTGCGTGACACTGCAGTGCCACTCCTAGATGGGCCAGGTGTTTGTGTCGGCCACTTGGGTCGCTTATCTTAGTCACACAGCTACCTCATTGCGCCTCTTTTTTTCTTTGCGTCATGTGCTGTTTGGGGGGTGTTTTTTGGAAGGGCCATCCTGCGTGACACTGCAGTGCCACTCCTAGATGGGCCAGGTGTTTGTGTCGGCCACTAGGGTCGCTTATCTTAGTCTCACAGCTACCTCATTGCGCCTCTTTTTTTTCTTCTTTGCGTCATGTGCTGTTTGGGGAGTAGTTTTTTGAAGGGCCATCCTGCGTGACACTGCAGTGCCACTCCTAGATGGGCCAGGTGTTTGTGTCGGCCACTTGGGTCGCTGAGCTTAGTCATCCAGCGACCTCGGTGCAAATTTTAGGACTAAAAATAATATTGTGAGATGTGAGGTGTTCAGAATAGACTGAAAATGAGTGGAAATTATGGTTATTGAGGTTAATAATGCTTTGGGATCAAAATGACCCCCAAATTCTATGATTTAAGCTGTTTTTTAGGGTTTTTTGAAAAAAACACCCGAATCCAAAACACACCCGAATCCGACAAAAAAAATTCGGTGAGGTTTTGCCAAAACGCGTTCGAACCCAAAACACGGCCGCGGAACCGAACCCAAAACCAAAACACAAAACCCGAAAAATTTCCGGTGCTCATCACTAATATATACTGCACTACAAAGCACAAAGATGCTTTAACGCACTTAGCGTTTCGGGGTACGTAACTCTATCATGAGGACACACATGTTTGTATGTTTATATGATTTGGGGATGTCCTCCATTTCCTTAGTACACTGCAGAAAACCTTAAATATTTTACCTACTAGACCCTCCGCAGCTGTCTTCACATGTACGCCGTCTGACCTCTTCCAGTTGCAGCGCTGGTCTGAACAATCAGAAATGGTTTGACAGCGTACACATGGAGACAGCTGCAGGAGGTCTGGAAGGTAAGACGTTTAAGGTTTGTTTTTTGCACGGTATACTTTGCTGTATCCTGAAGAGGGGAAGCACATCCCCAAATCATTGATGTATTAAAGAACAGATTTTTCACCATCAAAAAGTCACTAAATGATTCCATCCATCTTAGCGGTCTATTGCGGGTGCCGTCCACCTAGGAATGGCACCGATGCAGGATATTGCTGATGCCGTCCACCTAGGAATGGCATCGATGCAGGATTTGTCTCCTTACGGACTGCTAGAGTGTGGGATCCTTTGTATGGTGTGTGTTTACAGGCCCGGTGACAAGAGGGGTCAAAGGGGACATGCATCCCAGGCCTCACCACTGTGACGAGCCCCAAGGTCCAGCGGCAGCAGCAGCATGGCATGGATCCAGATTTAAATAATTATACAGATTGCGGCTTCACTGCATCGTGCCAGCTGCGGCCCGCCCGCTATGTAGTAAAAGGACATTTTGGTGGTTCAGCTGCAGCGGCACCCCCGTGGTCACCACCCAGACCAGACCCAGCTCCGCTGTCTGGGGCTCCAGCAGCCAGTCCCCGTGTGCAATGACGTTGCATGGCTATACGTAAGACCCTCATCCTTCCCTCCTCTCCTCTCTACCCGCCCTGTCGCTGCTCTGTGAGGAGCGGCCGAGTGGGACTGTGGCTACAGAGTGCCAGCCCGGCGTGCAGACACTCAGGCAGGCTGTCACTCATTTTTATTCTCTGGACACTGGACAACAAACATAATCAGTGACTGAGCTATAGTGATATATAGGAGGGATGTGTGGGTCTGAGGTCAAGGGGGGTTTGGTCCACACAGAGTTGGACTGGGGGAGCGCAAGGTTTCTGTTGCCGGCCGTGTGTGTGTATGTGTGTATGTATACATACATACATACATACATACATACATACATATATATACATATGTATATGTGTGTGCGTGGGGGTATGCAAAAGTGAAGGACACAATTATGTGGTGTGCAGTCACCCAAAAAGGGGTGTGGTCACCCAAAAGGGGGCGTGTCCAGTGTAGTAGAACCCCTTATACTATCTAGTACTGGTGCCCCTTTCACCTTATAGAACACGGTACGAGCCGTAATTCACATTATAGCACATGGTACGAGCTGAAATTCACATTGTAGCACACTGAATGAGCTGAAATTCACATTGTAGCACACTGAGTGAGCCGAAATTCACATTGTAGCACACTGAATGAGCCGAAACTCACATTGTAGCACCCTGAATGAGCCGAAATTCACATTGTAGCACACTGAATGAGCCGAAATTCACATTGTAGCACCCTGAATGAGCCGAAATTCACATTGTAGCACACTGAATGAGCCGAAATTCACATTGTAGCATACTGAATGAGCCGAAATTCACATTGTAGCACACTGAATGAGCCGAAATTCACATTGTAGCACACTGAATGAGCCGAAATTCACATTGTAGCACACTGAATGAGCCGAAATTCACATTGTAGCACACTGAATGAGCCGAAATTCACATTGTAGCACACTGAATGAGCCGAAATTCACATTATAGCACACTGTATGAGCCGAAATTCACATTGTAGCACACTGAATGAGCTGAAATTCACATTATAGCACACTGTATGAGCCGAAATTCACATTGTAGCACACTGAATGAGCTGAAATTCACATTGTAGCACACTGAGTGAGCCGAAATTCACATTGTAGCACACTGAATGAGACGAAATTCACATTGTAGCACACTGTATGAGCCGAAATTCACATTGTAGCACACTGAATGAGCCGAAATTCACATTGTAGCACACTGAATGAGCCGAAATTCACATTATAGCACACTGTATGAGCCGAAATTCACATTGTAGCTCCCTGAATGAGCCGAAATTCACATTATAGCACACTGAATGAGCTGAAATTCACATTGTAGCACACTGAATGAGCCAAAATTCACATTGTAGCACACTGAATGAGCCGAAATTCACATTGTAGCACACTGAATGAGCCGAAATTCACATTATAGCACACTGAATGAGCCGAAATTCACATTGTAGCACACTGAATGAGCCGAAATTCACATTGTAGCACACTGAATGAGCCGACATTCACATTGTAGCACACTGAATGAGCCGAAATTCACATTGTAGCACACTGAATGAGCTGAAATTGTGACAGCAGGGACAAGGAGAGAGAGTGACGACAGGGAGAGAGAGTGTGCCGACAGGGAGAGAGAGTGACGACAGGGAGAGAGAGTGACAACAGGGAGAGAGTGTGACTACAGGGAGAGAGAGTGACGACAGGGAGAGAGAGTGACGATAGGGAGAGAGAGAGTGACAACAGGGAGAGAGAGAGTGACAACAGTGACGACAGGGAGAGAGAGTGACGACAGAGAGAGAGTGACGACAGGGAGAGAGAGTGATGACAGAGAGAGAGTGACGACAGGGAGAGGGCGTGATGACACTGACGACAGGGAGAAAGTGACGACAGGGAGAGAAAGTGACGACAGGGAGAGAGAGTGACGACGGGGAGAGAGAGTGACGATGGAGAGAGAGTGACGACAGGGAGAGAGAGTGACGACGGAGAGAGAGTGATGACGGAGAGAGAGCGTGACGACACTGACGACAGGGAGAGAGTGACAACAGGGGGAGAGAGTGATGACAGGGGGAGAGAGTGACGACAGGGGGAGAGAGTGATGACAGGGAGAGAAAGTGAAGACAGTGACGACAGGGAGAGAGAGTGGCGACGGAGAGAGAGTGATGACAGGGAGAGAGCGTGACGACACTGACGACAGGCAGAGAGTGATGACAGGGGGAGAGAGTGAAGACAGTGACGACAGGGAGAGAGAGTGACGGTAGGGACAGGGACGGTAACGACAGGGAGAGAGGGAGCATTACCTCATTTGTTGCGGGTGAGCGGCGGACGGCTGACGGCGGTGAGCGGTGGGCGGCGGTGAGCGGCTGATGGCGGTGAGCAGCTGTGAGCTTGTACAGCGCTCTACACAGCCGCCGGCCACCGCGCAGGGATGGTGAGCAACATGTGCAGCAGGATGGCCACTTCCCTCGCCTCCTGCTGCACTTTCATTTGCTCATTTCCGGGTCAGTGGAAGAAGTGGCGGTATACCGCCCCACTTCAACCACTGTATACACATATATATATATACACATACATACAGCACATCTGTACATATGCATAGACAGACATACATATACACACACACATCTTACTTACAAGCACACGCACAGCATACATACACAAAACATACATACACACTGAGTACATACATACAGGCCCACAACCCCCCCCCCCAATAACAGAAAGCAAAACTCCTTTTATAATAGACTGCCCACCCTGTCATATGTCATCCCCACTCCCTGTATGTGACACACACCTGGCTTCCGCACAGTCACTGCCTCACCTGCTCAGAGGCTGCACCTCACACGAGGATCTGTGTGAAAGCCCCATTCAAGAACTGCTTGGGATGGGAGGAGCTGCGCGCGGCCACTGCAGCTCCCCCTACATGCAGCCAGTGCTGAGCCCAGCCTCTCAGTGTCAGCCGCTGCCTCACAGCTGTGCCAGCAGCTCCGATGAATCGGCGCCGGGGAGGGGGGTTTGTAGGTACTCAGACCCCCTCCATTCCTTCTGTGCGCGTGTGGCCAGTGGCCACTGTGGTTGGGGCGGAGCCACTATGGGGGAGGAGGCGTTCGGGACCACCTGAGAGTGACACCCGAGGAAGCAGGAGGAGCAGCCAGCAGCGGGTATTCACCTGACCGTCTGGCGCTCCTCTGATTGGTAGATCGGCGCCTGTCTCATCTTTGCGGGGGGCGAGCTGCCCCCTTGCCCCCCCCATTCCAACGCCCCTGGTTGCGATGTTCATCTGCGACGGCAGGCTGAGTAATACCGCATTCACACTGCAAATGCCGGATCCTACCCGGTAAGACAAACATGTACTTACCGGGTGGGATCCGGCATTTGCGCTCCGCTGCTGGCTTTCCGACCCGGCAATATACCGGGTCGGTTGCCATAGCAGCGGAGGGAGCAGCAGCAGCAAGGGCAGGGGGTGGAGGCGGCGCTGGGAGATGAGCTCATCTCCTGCGCCGCCTCTCCCTATGCTGTGAATGGGAACCGTGTCGCATCGACACGGCTCCCATTCACACCGCACCTGACCCGGTAATCAACCCGCGTAAAACCCTTCTTTTTTACCAGGTTGAATTACCGGGTCAGGCGACCCGCTAATTCACAATTGGACCTTTCACATCGCACACGGACCCGTTTCGACACGGCAATATGCCGTGTCGGTACCGGGTTTTCAGTGCGATGTGAAAGGGGTATAAGCTTCAGCTGACTCAGCCTTGCTGTCGCAGTGTGGTTTGCCAAGGTAACTGCATCTCGTGCACAGTCCTTGCCTCGCCACTCCTGGAAAACGGGAACCACATGTCCTCATTTTCCCGAATGCTGGCCGCCTCCGCTACCATCCCTCCCCACAAACATTGCTGCCTGTCACATTTTAGGCCCATATATATCACGCCTATATCACAACCAATCAGTTCCTAACTGTCATTTATCAAATCAAGCCTGTAACATTGTAGTCAGGAGCTGGTTGGCTGGTACTTTATCACCGTGCATTTTATCACTCTCCAAGGCTTGATAAATCTGGGCCTTAGGGCCTAATTCAGACCTGATCGCAGCAGCAAAATTGTTCTGTGCACTGCTAGTGGGACAGATGTAACATGTGCAGAGAGAGTTAGATTTGGGTAGTTTCAAAGCAATGTGAATAGCTTATGCTGATCAAAATGATATGCGCATGCCTATATTCTGTGCGTGGCTGTGGCTGTATCTGCATGGGAAATGCTATGTTACAGTGATATCTATATCGATATACAGTACATATATATATATATATATATATATAGAGAGAGAGAGAGAGAGAGAGACGGGCGGCACTCCACGGATTCAAAAAATGCAGCAGCTACACAAGCTTAATGTCAACGTTTCAGGTGCTACTTTATTGGCACCTTTCGTCATTAACATTAAGCTTGTGTAGCTGCTGCATTTTTTGAATCCGTGGAGTGCCGCCCGTCTCGCTCTCTCTCTCTACATGTTCCTTCTGGATCGTGGGAAGGCACCCAGGTATTTAAAACAAAATTACATGGAGTGCCGGTCATTGTGGATTTGTATATATATATATATATATATATATATATATACACTACACAGTGCACTAATTGGGGTTCCCCGTCACCTTACGAAGAAAACGACACCAAAAAAAGTAAAAAAACTCATATCCACCTTTTACATGCCCACCTTGTTCGTGTCGACCTAATGACCGTGTCGACCTAGTGGCCGTGTTAAACTAATGCATGTCGACCAATAGTGGTCGACCTAATGCCTGTCGATCTAAGTGTGATGACCTAATGACCCGTCCCCGTTGTGCTTCCTCTGTGACTTTGTGCGTGTGTAAATCTAATTCCCGTGTGGTTGTTATCGCCGTCCAGCGTCTGTTATACACTGGGAGTTGTGTTTTGCTGAATCTGTGATTTAAATAAGATGCAAACTTGAAAGAAAATGACCCTATGCTGCATTCCTTATAGCGGGGCAGTCGCGCCAAGCATCTTGCGCCATGTGGCGTACTGGGGCTAGCTGTCTGAAGTAGAGATGAGCGGGTTCGGTTTTACTTGGTTTTACTCGGTTCTCAAAACGGCATCTGATTGGCTCACGGATGTCTCTTGTTTTGGATAGCCAATAAGATGCCGTTTTGAGAACCGAGTAAAACCGAGTAAAAGCGAACCCGCTGATCTCTAGTTTGAAGGCGCATCTTGTACTGTACATGTAACACCCGCACTGTATTTTATTATGCAGTATAACATTTTCATTTGCAAAGTAAAGGGCCAATAAATCAGATCCAACTTCTTTATACCGTATTATGGGGGTCATTCCGAGTTGTTCGCACGCTAGCCGATTTTAGCAGCTGTGCAAACGCTATGCCGCCTACCACTGGGAGTGTATTTTAGCTTAGCAGAAGTGCGAATGAAAGGATCGCAGAGCGGCAGCAAAGTTTTTTTGAGCAGTTTTAGAGTAGCTCAAAACCTACTCAGCGCTTGCGATCACTTCAGACTGTTCAGTTCCTGTTTTGACGTCACGAACACGTCCTGCGTTCTCCCAGCCACGCCTGCGTTTTTTCTGGCACGCCTGCGTTTTTTTTTTACACTCCCTGAAAACGGTCAGTTGACACCCAGAAACGCCCACTTCATGTCAATTACTCAGCGCCCAGCAGTGCAACTGAAAAGCTTCGCTAGACCCTGTGCAAAACTACATCGTTCGTTGTAATAGTACGACGCGCGTGCGTATTGCGCCGCATACGCATGCGCAGAAGTGCCTTTTTTTGCGAACAAAAGCAGCTAGCGATCAACTCGGAATGACCCCCTGTGTGCATTGAATAAATCGTTAAAATTATTTTATTATCACATCTTCAAACATCGGTGTTTAATGTGCAAGATTGCACTTTTCCAATATTAATACGGCAGGCTCACCCAATACTGTGTATTTAATGGTGATGGAGTGATGCAATATGGTACAAGGCCCTACACATCCATTTATTTATTTATTTTTACCAGTTATTTATATAGCGCACACATATTCCGCAGTTCTGTACAGAGAATATTCGGCCATTCACATCAGTCCCTGCCCCAGTGGAGCTTACAATCTAAGGCCCTCATTCCGAGTTGTTCGCTCGGTATTTTTCATCGCATCGCAATGAAAATCCGCTTAGTACGCATGCGCAATGTTCGCTCTGCGACTGCGCCAAGTAACTTTGCTATGTAGAAAGTAATTTTACTCACGGCTTTTTCATCGCTCCGGCGAACGTAATGTGATTGACAGGAAATGGGTGTTACCTGGCGGAAACACGGCGTTTCAGGGGCGTGTGGCTGAAAACGCTACCGTTTCCGGAAAAAACGCAGGAGTGGCCGGAGAAACGGTGGGAGTGCCTGGGCGAACGCTGGGTGTGTTTGTGACGTCAACCAGGAACGACAAGCACTGAACTGATCGCACAGGCAGAGTAAGTCTGAAGCTACTCTGAAACTGCTAAGTAGTTAGCAATCGCAATATTGCGAATACATCGGTCGCAATTTTAAGAAGCTAAGATTCACTCCCAGTAGGCGGCGGCTTAGCGTGTGTAACTCTGCTAAATTCGCCTTGCGACCGATCAACTCGGAATGAGGGCCTATATTCCCTATCACATGCACACACATTCACACTTGGGTTAATTTTTATTGGAGCCAATTAACCTACCAGTATATTTTTGGATTATGGGAGGAAACTGGAGTACATGGAGTAAACCCACACAAGTATGGGGAGAATATACAAACTCCACACAATTAGGGTTGTGGCAGGAATTGAACTTATGATCTCAGTGCTGTGAGGCAGTAATGCTAACCATTACACCAACCGTACTGCCCAGGTAACTATCCTTTACCTTAAAGATATGAGTTTCTTGTTAGATTCTACAGCATAGTTGCCTACGCTCCCTCATTCTGCAGGAGACTCCCTGAAATAGCAGCAATCTCCCTCACTCCCTGAATAGACCAGCAATCTCCCTGATTGCACCTGACACCCATTATGCAGCTGTTACATTTTTAGAAGAAAAAAAGAAATCAGGGATATAGACATTTAAATGGGTTCATCAGTGACATTTCCCTGCATTGGTTATAAGGCACAATGATCCCTATGGCTACATGCATTTTATATAAGGATTCCCGTGGCCACTTACAGTATATGGAACCTCTTGTAAAACTCAATACACAAACAAATCCTGAAAAATATCACTGTCTTTTCTTCAACAAGTAGATCTTACTAACTTTGGGGCTCATTTACATTTGGATGTAAGTCATTTTTATGACACGCCTCTCAGATGTAGCAGTACATGTCTGTGCAGATAGGTGTTACTGTCACACTCTCCCTGAAATTATTACCAGTTATTTATATAGCACACACATATTCCGCAGCGCTTTACAGAGAATATTTGGCCATTCATATCAGTCCCTGCTCCAGTGGAGCTTACAATCTATATTCCCTATCACATGTACACACACAGGCACATTCACGCTAGGGTTAAGTTTTGTTGGGAGACAATTAACCTACCAGTATATTTTTGGATTGTGGTAGGAAACCGCAGTACCCGGAGGAAACCCACGCAAGTACGGGGAGAATATACAAACTCCGCACAGTTAGGGTCATAGTGGAAATCGAACCCGTGATCTCAGTGCTGTGAGACAGTAATGCTAACCATTACACCATCCGTAGTGCCCGAAATGCTTTTTTAAAAGCAGCAATGTGCATTAATAATTAATCATATTTGAACAAATATTGCTAATAATATTTATCTGTGCATAAATAATCATTTTAATATTTATTTCTTCTACAAGATTTTTCACTTATAAGCACTTGCCACTTAAAATTTTGCGCTTAACGGAACTGATTATAAGTTGGTTGCACCCGTGTCTTGTCTTTTGCAGCTCTAGGGGGGGATTCAGACCTGATAGCTTGCTGTGCGTTTTTGCGCAGAGGGCGATCAAGTCTTAACTGCGCATGCGCATACACCGCAATGCGAACGCTCATCGGACAACAACAAAGGGCATCGCTAGTCAGCGACGGGATGGTCCGAAAAATCAGATCGTACGGGCGTTTGCAAGGTGATTGACAGGAAGAGGCAATTCGTGGGTGCAACTGACCATTTACTGGGAGTGTAAGGGAAAACCCAGGCGTTCCCAAGCGTTTTCCGGTAGTTTGTCTGACGTCAGCTTCGGAACCAATCAGCAGGATTCAATCGCACTGGAGGAGTAAGTCCTGGGCTGCGCAGAGATTGCACACAGTGTTTTTTTGCAGCTCAGCTACACATAGGATCGCACACTTGCACGGTGAATTTACACTCCCCCTGGAGGCGGCGACTATCTGAACGCAGGACAGCAAAGTTAGCAGCCCAGTGATCAGGTCTGAATCACCCCCCTAGTATCTGCAACTTTTTTGGTAATGCAGCAACAAAGCCCTTCCCTGGTATACAGCCAAGTGTCCGAATATGAAAGGATTGAGATGCCCTCAATATCGCTTGGTACATCTTTAGACGCTACCATTGTTGCACCATCACAACTTGCACCAGTCTTATGCTTAAGTGCAGATTCTTCATCTGTATATGGGGGATCATTCTGACCCAATCGCACGCTGCAATTTATGGCAGCGGTGCAATCGGGTCAGAACTGAGCATGCGTCAGCGCCGCAGTGCGCCGGCGCATGCCAGACGGCCGTCGGGCAGCTACGATCACCTCTGCCTGATTGACAGGCAGAGGCGGTCGCTGAGCGGGGAGGGGGCGGAACGGTGGCGTTTGGCTGCCGTTTTGTGGGTCTGGTCCGGCCAACGCAGGCGTGGCCGGACTGAAAGGGGGGCGGGCCGCAGCCGCTGCGGGCCGGGGAGTGATGAGTAGCTCCCGGCCAGCACGCTAAAGCTGCGCTGGCCGGGAGCTACTCTTGAAGTGCAAAGGCATCGCCGCTGTGCGATGCCTTTACACTTCTGCGTGGGGGGGGGGGGGGCACTGACATGCGGGGCGGACTAGCCCTGTGCTGAGCGTTCCCCGGCATGTCAGTGTGAATAATCGTAGCTGTGCTAAATTTAGCACAGCTATGATCATCTCGGAATGACCCCCTTGTTCTCCGATGTGAGCGATGAAGTGTCTGTGTACGCAACCACTTTCTGCGACTTGCAACCTGATTTCCCACTCAGGGCGGGATGTACTATCCTCTGGCTTTCTCTGCGCTCCCTGTAGTTTTCTCCTCTCACCCTCACTGGAAATCACTCACTCGTTCTTCCTCTTCACCGCCGCGGCCACTCTGAACTCTGCGTTGCCTCAGCTGCGCTTCCCATGTCTTCCGCGCACGCGCATATGTCACAGCGCCGCACCTAGCAGCAGCCTGCCGGGATACTGTGTCATATGTGCGTGCGCGAAAGACATGGCTGAGCCAACGGAGAGTCCAGAGTGGCCGCGGCAGTGAAGAGGCAGAACGAGTGAGTGATTTTGAGTGGGGGTGTGAGGGGAGAAAACTACAGGGAGTGCAGAGAAAGGCAGATAACGCTGCAGGAGAGGTTAGTACATCCCGCCCTCAGTCACTTTTGCCCATCTAATTCTAAACAGGTTTAAAAAATAAAAATGACACAGATGTGTCCTCATACAGGAGCATAAATATGCCATGCGGAGCGATACACCTGATGCGAGGGAGCCGCAAGGTTCCGTGCTTGCGCCGAGAGCCTTTTTCACCCCAAGTTGCGCCTTAGTAGTAAACAGATGTGAAAAACCACCTCACTAGACTGCACTGATTATTGTCATATGCAACACTTGTATATCTGCGTGCACTGAACCTGTGTTCAAAAGCACACCGAAACAGCGTGGAAAAAAGCCGCAACCGCTACTTTGTAACACTTTCGTATACAGAGTTAAGGCCCATACACATTAGACGATGTCGCTCTGTGAGCGACATCGTCTAACGTCTCCCCCTCCCGGGCCAGCCGGTCGGCTGCCGCCTGTACGCACTGAGCGATATGACCGCTCATATCGCTCAGTGACGTCACGCCCCCGCCAGCCCTGCATGAAGGTCGTGGACGACAGTCCACATCCTTCATTCATGCCCTACCGACAGCGACGATCGTTGCCGACCCGCGGGGCCGCGCATCGGTCGTCGCTGGCGGCATACACACTTAACGATATAATGAGCGACGTCGCTCAAGGAGGGGGAAAATGAGCAACGTCGCTCATTATATCGTTAAGTGTGTATGGACCTTTAGACTTAGGGGGTCTATTTACTAAGCCTTGGATGGCGAAAAGGGGCCTAATTCAGATCTGTTCGCTTGCTAGCTATTTTTTGCAGCGCTGCGAACAGATAGACGACGCCCACAGGAGAGTGTATTTTAGCTTTGCAAGTGTGCGATCGCATGTGCATCCGAGCGGTACAAAAAAAGTTTGTGCAGTTTATGAGTAACCCAGGACTTACTCAGCCGCTGCGATCACTTCAGCCTGTCCGGGCCCGGAATTGACGTCAGACAACCTCCCTGCAAACGCTTGGACACGCCTGCGTTTTTGCAAACACTCCCAGAAAACGGTCAGTTGCCACCCACAAACGCCCTCTTCCTGTCAATCTCCCTGCGTTCGTCTGTGCGAATGGATTCTTCGCTAGAACCAGTGCACAGCAACAATCCACTTTGTACCCGTAGGACGCGCCTGCGCATTGCGGTGCATACACAAGCGCAGTACTGACCTGATCGCTGCGCAACGAAAAACGCGAGCGAGTGAACAGATCTGAATTAGGCCCAAAGTCGCTGTAGATGAAGTACCAGCCAATCGGCTCCTAAATGTCATTTTTCAAACACAGCCTGCAATGTGACATGACAGTTAGGAGCTGATTGGCTGGTACTTTATCTCCAGCAACTTTATCTCCATCCAAGGCTTAGTAAATAGACCCCTTAGTTACTCATGTATGTATGTACTTTGCATGAGAGATGTACAGATGATTTGTCTTCGTTTTACCTTATTAAATACTCCCTGGTTCTCTGGTTTTTGTTTGTGTGCCTCATCCATGGTGTCAAATGAACTACAGTTTGTTTAGATTGTATTAGTGATTGGATTTCTAGCACGGCCATCGCATCATCCCTTCAACAAGTCACACCGCTTTGCCACCGTGATGCATTTTCAGCAAAAAAATAAGAAAAAAAGATGCACAACGCTAGAAGATTCTCACGCGACCTGGCGTGGCAAGAGGGTCTGTTAGGCGTGACTGCAGGAAAGAGGACGCACCTGTACATGTCACGTCTCCCAAATCTCTCATACAGTAGACGGAGGTTTCCGTTTCCAGTCTACCAGGATGATTGTTTCAGCTGCATTATTGAAATGTTTCAGAAACAACAAATGTCAAAATGGCCGGATATCGAGATTAATGAGCAATGATTATTATCGCTGTATGCAATTAGAGGCTGTTTTGATTGGCCGAAATTGGAAACATGATCGCACGAAAACACACGGGATAGGGGATAGTTAGGGGTCTATTTACTAAGCCTTAGATGAAGATAAAGTACCAGCCAATCAGCTCCTAACTACCACGCCACAGGCTGAGTTTGAAAAATGACAGCTAGGAGCTGATTGGCTGGTACTTTATCTCCGTGCCCTTTATCTACATCTAAGGCTTAGTAAATAGACCCCTTAAGTTAGGTACACCAGCCACACCTTTACTCCACCTCGACGAATGAAGAGTTTTAAAAAAACTTTTATTACGATCCAGATCAGGGCCGTCAAGAGCTCTGATTGGCTCATGTACTGTGTGGGGGCGTGACCAAATCCTGGGGGACGGGGCAGCTCCCCTCTCCCCCAAAATTAAAAACCTAATATGTGCTGCGCTGCATGCTCAGCACAGAAGGGGTGCCTCTTGGGTAGGAGGGGCGGCTCAAGGGGGCACTTCCACTACAGGAGGCACTTACCACAACAGGACTGCCTGCACATGACGTAGTGCTCAGCCACTGTGCATGCCCGGCCCTCTCACTACCTACCACATCAATAGGTGCTAGTTACAGCTCTAGAACATTCCTGGGAGAATCAAGAAGATTCTATAAAATTATAGCTAGAATCTAATTGGTTGCTCTTGGCAACATCTACACCTGCCTCTTTACAAGCTTTCATACAGGTTTTACTTTTCAGCTGTAAGTATGAATGACCTTGTGGATTGGTAGATGTGGAACTTTGGGACCAATTCAGCATGGATCATAGATCCATTACTCTGACATGTGGGGGGCACAGAATAGGGCAAGTCCGCCCTACGCCCCTTCCCCGCACACGTGCAAAAATTGCACATCTACAATCCATTACTCTGACATGTAGGGGGCACAGCACAGGGCAAGTCCACCCCGCATGCCCTACGCCGCTTCCCCGCACACGTGCAAAAACATTGCGCGGCGGCGATGCTTTCGCATTATTAGGGTAGCCCTCTGTCTCCGAAAGCAGACAGCTACCTACCATGTTTCAGGTCGAAGTGGCTGCATGTGACATCACGCAGCTACTCGCCTGCGTTGTCCGGACTTTGCCCCCCCCCCAACGCCGCTGAGACACCCCCTCCCGCCCAGCAACGCCTGTCTGTGAATCAGGCAGAGGCGTTCGCAGATGTGATGTGCCGTTGCATCTCACAGTGTGCTCACGCGCAGTGCGGGTTCTCTACTTCAAAAGGTCCCAGCATGCGAATGCAATCGTACCTGCGTTCCATGCTGAATCGGGCCCTTGGTCATTTTGTCTCGCAATCAGGAAAATTAAACTGCATTAAATGAAAAGCTTTTTGTGTCAGGGAATCGTGGATAAATGGTTCTGCGATGGCGCTCACAAAAAGATGCTGTATATTAACAATGTAAATGATAATATTTAGTGACTGTAATATATTTTTAAAATGAAATCATTCAGCAGAAATGTCCGGACAGTTAGAAGCGGACATTAATAATGATTCTGCAGTCTCTGTGATTGCTGTATACTGTATTCTGTAAGAACTGAAATGCGATCTGAACATGGCTACAGCCTGGCGCAATCCCGCAGCTACTTAACCTTGATAGGTCAGCGCTCATCTTCTGTGCGCGACCTCTGGAGTTTTTTAGACCAAATCATATAAATTGGCCTGAGCTCAGCTGTCAATATAAACCCTGGAGGATGCAACCCTGTTCTCCTATTTCCTCAGCTATAAACCTAATGTACAGTCTAAGTTGCTTGTCCTTGCTCTGTTGAATGACTAATATAATGTGCAGTGTATTCTTCTGCAATTTGATAGTTTCATTGTTTCTTTTCAACATACATATATATATGGAAAAGCAGAAAGAAGGAAGGCGCACAAATGAGCAAATTTTGAAATCTTTACTAATAAAAAAGTAAAAGCTCACATACATCGAGGAAAAATAGTACCGGCTCCCTCCTCCAAAACCCCACAGAAAACGTCTCCGGATCGCGCCCAGCAGTGTTTCAGACAGGGGAACTCTTAGCGGTTTGCATTCAGCTGTGCTTTAATCCAAGCACTCGGTCGAAGAGCATGCGGCCGCTCGTTCAGTACTTGGTGTAGGCGACGCGTCCCGACCGGTTTCGACGTAATAGACTTCGTCAGGGGGCGTGTGGCCAAACAGAGTTTCCGTGTAACATTTATAGCACATCCATATCAATTAGATCTTTCAATAAACTTATCAAATTCACATTCTAATACACTTATTTCTTTATACATTCAGTAACCATCATCAGAATCAATCAATTTAATAACAATTCATATTTAAAAGACCCGAGGATACTCCATAGCCCGTCAGACCGCATTATATATCTTAATCATTAATTAACTAGATCAGCTGTTCCAAATCTTCATCTGAAGATCACCAGCTGTTTGTTGCTATACACGTATACACATAGTCAATTTGAAGTTGCTATTTTAACCATTCATTGTTAAATAATCAAACATAGAGATGTTTAGATTTGCGTCTGTCAGTTTTATGTTTTATCCTCGGTTATAACATTACTGAATACAATCAAATATATAAATATACCATTATACTGATATCAAACAATACAGTCATAATTTTTTCAGTCACAGGTTTTTATACTTTATCAAAAAGATGTTCCTCTCCATTTAGTTACTAATTCATCATCTTTTATTATTTATATTTTGTATTATTTATTTTTAATTTTTTATATGTATATATAGGATATCGATAGTGTCCTTTACAGCACACAGTACAAGGAAACATAATTCCTAAATGAGTGATGAAGTATATATGCAATAACAAATATATACATATATATCTGTATGTATATTTATACAAAATTCATTGTTAGAAGTAGAAATAAATATAGCTTGACATTGAGTATAGCACCATGTTATGCGTCTCACCATACACCCTATTGATGCCATTAAGGGGTGAAACACCCAACCAACAAAATGACATCAGTGAGCATGATCATCCGCATTCCATTAGTGCAAAAAAGGAACAATGTCAAAGGTCTCGTTAAGGCCATTGGGGCTCAGTGTTTTCAATTTATGGATCCAATATGTTTCTCTTCTTCCTAGTTTTTTTAGGAGATCACCACCTCTATCGTCTAAAATTACATGTTCTATGGGTTTAAAAGAAAAATTATTTAGATTCCCACCTCCACATTCCACAAAATGACGGGGCACACTATGATTCGTCATCCTGTTATTTATACTCCTCATATGTTCAAGGATTCTAGTTTTTAACATCCTTTTTGTTCTACCTATATAACTGACCCCACATTTACATTCCAACTGATATATCACGTGGGTAGTTAAACAGTTAGCAAAGCCTTTTATTTTCCAGGAGTCTGTCCGTTCCCTATTTCAGATCATCTTCCTGTCTTTGCTCATATATTTGCATACTTTACAATGGCTATATATGAGGAGTATAAATAACAAGATGACGAATCATAGTGTGCCCCGTCATTTTGTGGAATGTGGAGGTGGGAATCTAAATAATTTTTCTTTTAAACCCATAGAACATGTAATTTTAGACGATAGAGGTGGTGATCTCCTAAAAAAACTAGGAAGAAGAGAAACATATTGGATCCATAAATTGAAAACACTGAGCCCCAATGGCCTTAACGAGACCTTTGACATAGTTCCTTTTTTGCACTAATGGAATGCGGATGATCATGCTCACTGATGTCATTTTTTTGGTTGGGTGTTTCACCCCTTAATGGCATCAATAGGGTGTATGGTGAGACGCATAACGTGGTGCTATACTCAATGTCAAGCTATATTTATTTCTACTTCTATCAATAAATTGTATAAATATACATACAGATATATATGTATATATTTGTTATTGCATATATACTTCATCACTCATTTAGGAATTATGTTTCCTTGTACTGTGTGCTGTAAAGGACACTATCGATATCCTATATATACATATAAAAAATAAAAAATAAATAATACAAAATATAAATAATAAAAGATGATGAATTAGTAACTAAATGGAGAGGAACATCTTTTTGATAAAGTATAATAACCTGTGACTGAAAAAATTATGACTGTATTGTTTGAGATCAGTATAATGGTATATTTATATATTTGATTGTATTCAGTAATGTTATAACCGAGGATAAAACATAAAACTGACAGACGCAAATCTAAACATCTCTATGTTTGATTATTTAACAATGAATGGTTAAAATAGCACTTCAAATTGACTATGTGTATACGTGTATAGCAACAAACAGCTGGTGATCTTCAGATGAAGATTTGGAACAGCTGATCTAGTTAATTAATGATTAAGATATATAATGCGGTCTGACGGGCTATGGAGTATCCTCGGGTCTTTTAAATATGAATTCTTATTAAATTGATTGATTCTGATGATGGTTACTGAATGTATAAAGAAATAAGTGTATTAGAATGTGAAATTAAGAGTTCCCCTATCTGAAACACTGCTGGGCGCGATCCGGAGACGTTTCCTGTGGGGTTTTGGAGGAGGGAGCCGGTACTATTTTACCTCGATGTATGTGAGCTTTTACTTTTTTATTAGTAAAGATTTCAAAATTTGCTCATTTGTGCGCCTTCCTTCTTTCTGCTTTTCCACATGTACCTAGCCGGCGGATCGGTTTTTCAGGAATTGGCAGCACTTACACCGATAAAAAGAAAGGACTGATTATTTGAATTTGGACTGAGAGTAATATCCTATGCGCAGTTAACAACTGTGATACATATATATATATATATATGTATGTATGTATATGTATATATACAGCAGATCAGCAGGAGCACAAATCAAAATTCACGAGATCTTAATTATTTTTTTTATATCAAACTCATTTTTATTGAGTACCACAAAACAGTAACACAATAGAGTCATCTCAGCTTACAAAGAAAAAGGTGGTTTCTTCTTATTTACCAAATAAGAAAACACATGAGAAAAGGTAAGGAAAAGCGCTATAGAGGAATATTATTGAATTTAATTTATGTATTGCTACATAATTCCAAAATGCAACGCCCCTGAGACAAACCTCTCAATGCTGACCAATGCAATTCAGACTATAATATTATTAGTTATCCATTTTATATATATATATATATATATACACACATACCAGGCACATCTCTAGAGAGGAGGGGACCTATGTGCAGACTCCGTGTGTGGGCCCCCTCCTCTCCCATAGCCATAGCGCTGCTGCTAGCGCTCTGAGCACTGTAGACTCTGGCACAGTGCCAGAGTCTACAGCGCATGCGCAGGACTCCAAAAAATGGCTGCCGTGCCATTTTTTTTGGAGTCCTGCACATGCGCTGTAGACTCTGGCACTGTGCCAGAGTCTCTAGTGGTCAGTGCACTAGCAGCGGCGCGATGGCTACGGGAGAGGAGGGGGCCCACACACGGTCAGTGATGGACGCCGGAAAGGTAAGTATAGGAGAAATGAGTGCGGTGTGTGCTCCCCCTGGACTCAGGAGCCGTGTGCACCGCACACACTGCACCCATTATAGAAACGCCAATGACACATACATATATAGAGAGAGCCACAATGGGTCTGCAGCGCCTTAGACAGTATATAACCAAGCACTATGAACAAAAAAAGAAAAAAGTGACTTATAGTATTGCATTACATTGCAGGGGAGGCAGTTCATTTACCGGCGGTCGGGATCCCGGCGGTAGGATACCGACGCCAGAATCCCGACCGCTGACAATGCCAACAGCCAGAATCCCAGGTAACGGGGGCTATTTCCACTTGAACCTGTGGCAAGTGCAGCGAGCCATCGCGCCCGCAGTGTGGCAAGCGCGACCAGCCTGCAAGGGGACTCTTTGTGCTCGCCCTGCTGTCATTGTTGGCAGGGATGCCGGGATGCCGATGATGATGGCAGGGATGCCGTTGTCGGTATACTGGCGGATGGCATCCTGACCGTCGGTATATCATACTGATCCCCATTACAGGACGTGGACAAGGATTATAAACATCAGCAGTCATAATACTTATAGAAGCAGCAGGGCGGCAGCCATTGTAGGCAGTGGGGAGGAGATGATGGTATAAGTGAGGGAAGGAAAAGCACATGAGGGAAGAGGGCCCTGCATGTGAAAGCTAAGATTCTAAAGCTATATGTCAGGCAATGAAAGGGTAATATCTTCCATGTACATATCCATAAACACATCGTCCTAGTATATCGAGCCTCAGTACGCCATGCAACGTGAGATGCCTGGCGTGAGTGAGCCACCAGCAATTCTACTGAATGCGGCTAGGACACATGAGGACAGTGTCAGACTGGGGCTTGAAGGGCCCACCGGGGGAATGCAATGGTAGGGGCCCTTGTGTATGGGTGTGGCCAGTCTACACAGAGATTTGGATAACTTTTAGAGAGTGCATGGTTGGGCCCCTTGATAAGTACATATTGGTGGTCATTCCGAGTTGTTCGCTCGGTAAATTTCTTCGCATCACAGCGATTTTCCGCTTAGTGCGCATGCGCAATGTCTGCAGTGCGACTGCGCCAAGTAAATTTGCTATGCAGTTAGGTATTTTACTCACGGCATTACGAGGTATTTTCTTCGTTCTGGTGATCGTAATGTGATTGACAGGAAGTGGGTGTTTCTGGGCGGAAACTGGCCGTTTTATGGGTGTGTGCGAAAAAACGCTGCCGTTTCTGGGAAAAACGCGGGAGTGGCTGGAGAAACGGAGGAGTGTCTGGGCGAACGCTGGGTGTGTTTGTGACGTCAAACCAGGAACGACAAGCACTGAACTGATCGCAGATGCCGAGTAAGTTTGAAGCTACTCAGAAACTGCTAAGAGGTGTGTAATCGCAATTTTGAGAATCTTTCGTTCGCAATTTTACTATGCTAAGATTCACTCCCAGTAGGCGGCGGCTTAGCGTGTGCAAAGCTGCTAAAAGCCGCTTGCGAGCGAACAACTCGGAATGACCACCATAGTAAATACTGATAGTGCATGCAATGTACCAGATTAATAACAGTAATGCACTGCAGAAAATACACCATAGTCCTGTGCAGTATAAGGTTACATATGTATTATGTATAAATAAAGTGCACAGTCTGGAACCTGATCCTTAGAGCAGGAGGTGGGCCCACCGGTGGTTTCCCCTGTATTGTGGGCCAGTCCAACTCTGCATGAAGTCACTGTGCTGATTAATTTGATATATGATACTTATACAGTATACTATGTGTGAGTGAGTCTGTATCACACTTTTCTAGTTTTGAAAAAGCATTTCAGGGAGATGTGAAAGTAACACCTATCAGCGCGGGCGTGTACTGCTACATCTGAGAGGCGTGCAATGAAAATTATTTACATCCAAATGTATATGAACCCCAAAGTTAGTAATATCTATTTGTTGAAGAAAAGACACAGTTATTTTGCAGGATTTGTTCATGTACTGTATTCTACAAGAGGTTCCATATACTGTAAGTGGCCACGAGAAACCTTATTTAAAATGCATGTAGCCATAGGGATCATTGTGCCTTATAACCAATGCAGGGAAATGTCGCTGATGAGCCCATTTGAATGTATGTATCTCTGATTTCTTTTATTTCCCCAAGAATGTAAGAGCTACATAATGGGGATAAGCATAGGTGTGCGCAGGGGGGGTGCCTGGTGCGCACAGGCACCCCCTAATGTCTGACACCCTGATCTCACATGCCTGATGCAGCGATCGCCGAGCAGGCTGATTACTGTCCCCTCTGTGCTGCACCCTGTCAGGACTGCATTACTGACTGGACGCCTGGGTTAATCAAGAGTGCTACTGCCACCAGCTTTCAAACTCCCGGCTCCACCTCAATGTACAAAAACAGCGTGATGTGATTACGTCATGCTTCTCGCACGCCCACCCGTCACACCCGCCACCTGCCCACCTCTCTCCTTCTATGTTATGCCAACGCCAGCCACTGATGAGGAGCAGCATGCAGCCAGAGTTCCTCTTAGGAAGACAAATTCAATACTGGCAGGCGGTCCGCAGCAGCATTGACAATTTGACACGTCACTCATTTTTCCAGCAGCAGCAGTACAGTCTGCGACTGTCAGTGTCAGTGAGTGACTGACTTGTAAGTAAGCTGCTGCAGCTTGCAGGGGAAAGACAGGGGGAGCCAGACCAGGCTGAGGAGGAACAGTGTAATTGCAGTGAGTGCTATCAGGGGTGTTTGTTTGGTGCACACCACAACATCTGACAATGTATCTGCTTTATTAGGATTGGTACAAGGGTGGATATTTTATATGCGTTGACCATCAATAGATGGTGCTAGACACGCCCAAAAGGCGGTGCTAGACACACTCCTCCGACGGTGCATCCCCAAATAAAATGTGCTGCGCACGCCAGTGCGGATAAGGTGCAATCAGGGAGATTGCTGGTCTATTCAGGGAGTGAGGGAGATTGCTGCTATTTCAGGGAATCTCCTGCAGAATGAGGGATGGTAGGCAACTATTGTCTGTATACTGAGCAGAACAGAACTTGTATTGGAAAAAAGCTGCAACTGCTACATTGTAGCACTTTGTGTACAGATTCAGTGGGGGTACACACTACACACAGACCTGACTAGATTGCTTAGAAAAGAAGCACACATCTTGCCCCGTAACGATTAGTGATGAGCGGGTTCGGTTTCTCGGAAACCGAACCCCCCCGAACTTCACCCATTTTACACGGGTCCGAGGCAGGTTCGAACCTTCCCGCCTTGCTCGGCTAACCTTAGCGCGCCCGAACATCATCATCCCGCTGTCGGATTCTCGCGAGATTCGGATTCTATATAAGCAGCCGCGCGTCGCCGCCATTTTCACTTGTACATTGGAGATGATAGGGAGAGGACGTGGCTGGCGTCCTCTCCGTTTATTGTTGAAGTTGATTGGTTTATTGCTTAATTGTGGGGAGGACTGGGGAGCAGCTGTTAGGAGGAGTACAGTGCAGAGTTTTGCTGATAAGTGACCACCAGTTTTATCCGTTCTCTGCCTGAAAAAAACGCTCCATACCATATCTGTGCTCAGTGTGCTGCATAATATATCTGTGCTCACACTGCTTAATTGTGGGGACTGGGGAGCAGCTGTATTATATAGCAGGAGTACAGTGCAGAGTTTTGCTGACAGTGACCACCAGTATACGTTGTCTGCCTGAAAAATACTCCATATCTGTGCTCAGTGTGCTGCTTTATTGTGGGGACTGGGGACCACCAGTATAATTAATATTATATAGGAGGAGTACAGTGCAGAGTTTTGCTGACACAGTGACCACCAGTATACTATATATAGCAGTACGGTAGGCCACTGCTGGACCTACTTCTGTGTCGTCATTCATTAAGTATACTATCCATCTACATTCTATACCTGTGGTGCATTTTAGTTTTGCAGTTTGCTGACACAGTGACCACCAGTATACTATATATAGCAGTACGGTAGGCCACTGCTGTACCTACCTCTGTGTCGTCATTCATTAAGTATACTATCCATCTACATTCTATACCTGTGGTGCATTTTAGTTTTGCAGTTTGCTGACACAGTGACCACCAGTATACTATATATAGCAGTACGGAAGGCCACTGCTGTACCTACCTCTGTGTCGTCATTCATTAAGTATACTATCCATCTACATTCTATACCTGTGGTGCATTTTAGTTTTGCAGTTTGCTGACACAGTGACCACCAGTATACTATATATAGCAGTACGGAAGGCCACTGCTGTACCTACCTCTGTGTCGTCATTCATTAAGTATACTATCCATCTACATTCTATACCTGTGGTGCATTTTAGTTTTGCAGTTTGCTGACACAGTGACCACCAGTATACTATATATAGCAGTACGGTAGGCCACTGCTGTACCTACCTCTGTGTCATCATTCATTAAGTATACTATCCAGCTACATTCTATACCTGTGGTGCATTTTAGTTTTGCAGTTTGCTGACACAGTGACCACCAGTATACTATATATAGCAGTACGGAAGGCCACTGCTGTACCTACCTCCGTGTCGTCATTCATTAAGTATACTATCCATCTACATTCTATACCTGTGGTGCATTTTAGTTTTGCAGTTTGCTGACACAGTGACCACCAGTATACTATTTATAGCAGTACGGTACGGAAGGCCACTGCTGTACCTACCTCTGTGTCGTCATTAAGTATACTATCCATCTACATTCTATACCTGTGGTGTGCCTCTTTTTTTCTTTGCATCATGTGCTGTTTGGGGACAATTTTTTTGAAGTGCCATCCTGCCTGACACTGCAGTGCCACTCCTAGATGGGCCAGGTGTTTGTGTCGGCCACTTTTGTCGCTTAGCTTAGTCACACAGCGACCTTGGTGCGCCTCTTTTTTCTTTGCATCATGTGCTGTTTGGGGACAATTTTTTTGAAGTGCCATCCTGCCTGACACTGCAGTGCCACTCCTAGATGGGCCAGGTGTTTGTGTCGGCCACTTGTGTCGCTTAGCTTAGCCATCCAGCGACCTCGGTGCAAATTGTAGGACTAAAAATAATATTGTGAGGTGTGAGGTGTTCAGAATAGACTGGAAATGAGTGGAAATTATGGTTTTTGAGGTTAATAATACTATGGGATCAAAATGACCCCCAAATTCTATGATTTAAGCTGTTTTTTAGGGTATTTTGAAAAAAACACCCGAATCCAAAACACACCCGAATCCGACAAAAAAATTTCGGTGAGGTTTTGCCAAAACGCGTCCGAATCCAAAACACGGCCGTGGAACCGAATCCAAAACCAAAACACAAAGCCCGAAAAATGTCCGGTGCACATCACTAGTAACGATAGTGATGCGCGGCCCCGCGCGTCACTATCGCCGGTTCTAGATTGGCTGGGTGCTGAACGGGGGGGGGGGGGGGGAGATGTGTGCTGAGCGTTCTGTGCTAGTCTGCTCAGCACACATTTCATGTGTGGACCCCCCTTCAGAGTCACACACAGATACTCCATACAAGTGTCATATATTAAATTAATCATCACAGTCTCCTCGTGCATCCTGGTCACATTGCTTAGCGACTATGATGCATTTTCGGCAAAAAAAAGGAAAAAAGATGTACAACGCTGGAAGATTCTTACGTAACCTGGCGTGCCAAGAGGGGCTGTTTGTCACGACTGCCGCAAAGATGAATGACGAAACATCTGTACATGTCAAGTCTCCCAAATCTCTAATACAGTAGAAGGAGGATTCTGTTTCCTGTCTACCAGGATTATTTCAGCTGCATTATTAAAATGTTTCAGAAATGACTTTTTATATATCAATATAGGAATGACTATCAGACAGATGGACTCTCTTCTCCTACAACATTCTGGAGAGTTGTATACAGTAATACAGTAGCTTTCCAAAATGGAACTATTGTGGAGCAATCTCAGCATGTATAGTATAACTATAAGGCGCTCATAACTTTATTGTGATTACATAAACCTTTTCTTTAAGCTAGCTTATCACTAAATTAAACCACACCACACACTGAAATAAAGACACGGACACAGTAGCTGGAGTTAAAGGTCAGACGATGTTTATTAACCGCTGACCAACTCTTTAAACTAATAATTGTGATCGAATTAGAATTGATTTTGATATAGACTTAAATTTAGTTTGGAGGATGGCAAACAGAAAGTCGCTGCCAAACACAAGCACCCGTCACCTAGATGAAAACCACCAAACCAAGGAGGGGAGTACACATACCCCGCCTCCTTCCCGCATAACCCGCATTGTGCTGGCCTTACCCCTCTTTCTCTGGCAAACGTTCGGTTCCCGCAGGGGAACGTCTAAATGTCCAACCGCAAGAAAAGGACACACCTGCCGTCCTTCTAAAGAGGGAGCCCCACAATGACCACTTATGCCTGTGTGACAGCTGGTTGGCAGCGACTTCCCGCCAATCTGGCTTTCAAATAGCCAACTACAAAAATCAACAAACCGTAGCTGAAATCCGGGAGGGCGGGCGGGCATAAAATGCATGGCAAGAGGAAGTCTAGGAAAATGGCCCCCACCTATATACTATCCTAAGACCCTCCTATTAAGCTTGATGCACAACCTTCCAATCCAATAGGAAAAAACCAACAGGGAAAACTGATCTGCCTAGCAACTGCTTAGTCATTTAACAACCAATCACAAAAAGTGGATCTCTTATATGGCCTCAGGCTTATGCAGCCTTCAGCTTATCTAGTATGCACTACCAGGGAGATATTAGGAAATATTTTATTCAATGCTCTTGGGGGTAGAAGTAATAGGTTCCCATTTGCAGGAACTGGCGTGATTCCAGCGATATAGAAGATGCATTAAAAATGCTCGGTTTTGCCGTAAAACAAATTTCAGCTTTAAATGTAGGGGTCCTACGGCTGAAATTATAAAGCTTTCTGCAAATCAGAACCTATATCCATTGGACTTCCATACAAGCAGATCAAACATTTTACCACTCTTTCCATACTTTCCTGTTTGTGAACGGACATAGGTGGTCATTCCGAGTTGTTCGCTCTGTAATTTTCTTCGCATCGCAGCGATTTTCCGCTAATTGCGCATGCGCAATGTTCGCACTGCGACTGCGCCAAGTAAATTTGCTATGAAGTTTGGTAATTTACTCACGGCATTACGAGGTTTTTTCTTCGTTCTGGTGATCGTAATGTGATTGACAGGAAGTGGGTGTTTCTGGGCGGAAACTGGCCGTTTTATGGGAGTGTGTGAAAAAACGCAGGTGTTTCTGGGGAAAACGCGGGAGTGGCTGGAGAAACGGAGGAGTGTCTGGGCGAACGATGGGTGTGTTTGTGACGTCAAACCAGGAACGACAAGCACTGAACTGATCGCACTGGAAGAGTAAGTCTCGAGCTACTCAGAAACTGCACAGAGAAGTCTTTTCGCAATATTGCGAATCTTTTGTTCGCAATTTTGCTAAGCTAAGATTCACTCCCAGTAGGCAGTGGCTTAGCCTGTGCAATGCTGCTAAAAGCAGCTAGCGAGTGAACAACTCGGAATGAGGGCCATAGTTGCATTGGTTTTTCTAGAGTACGTTAAAATGGAAGATGTGACAAGCCGAAGGGATCCTTAGGGATATCATATCTTAATTTAGGGAGCATAATTTTGCTGCCTAGAGTGTTGTATTTGTCTAATAAAATTAAATAATTGCGTATCAGGAGGAAAGTCTGCTGTTAATGAGCAAACAAATCCAGTTGTACTTGTATCTCCCAAAACTGATAAACTTTTCCATTTACCACCAGCTGTCCAAGATTACTCCATCCTGAAGTATTCTAAAGTTTCAATGGTTTAGGGGATCTATCTTTAGGAAAAGACAGATTATACAACACAAAAGTAAGTGGGGAAATTAATGATGGTATTCATTTCAGACATCTAAGCCTCTCCCAGCAATGTAAAGTTGGAGAAAGTGTCAGATGTGTAATATGTAGTTGTCACACATCAGCATCCATTGCCATGTTACCAGGTCCAGTGGTGTACAATCCTGGCCATCTTTATCTTTCGTCCCCACTAGTGGTGTCCATGAGGACTGTGCTTGCCAACCAACATGTTCCCGTTCATTCCCTGCGCTTGCAAAGCATGGGCGTTGCCATCTTGTTTGTGCTCATCTGACTGTACTGGCCAACTAGATTCCTGCAACCTTGGTCACCTGCTTTGCTAAGTCTATCTGCACCCAAAGCACCCTATTTAAACATGGTGTTGCACTGTAGTCATTGCCAGACATAAGTCTCATGGCTGGTTCCATTTGCATTCAGTCTGAGATCCAGATACACCGGCGTAACTACAGACCCTGCAGCCACTGTACCAAGCTGGGGAGAGGTGCAGCAGATTACCATGTGGATTAGCCATCCATATGTAAATTTGCTAATGTCCTTCCTAAAATGGTCGCTGCCTTGAAGGAGACATATGCTAGTGGTCATACTTGACCTCTAGCATCTGACTCCCCTGCCCCTGCACAATGCTGCAGTGTTACTCAGAAGTGCCAAGAGCCTTCAGCACTGGTGATGGCGCCAGCAACTATATGGCACCAGCAACAAGCATGACACCCCCAGAGCATGAATCCTCTGGCAGTGAGCATTACACCCCTGGCCACGAGCATGACACCTTCAGAGCATGAAACCCCTTGCAATGAGCACTACACCCCTGGCAATGAACATTCACTTCTGGCAATGCTCATGACACCCAGAGCATGAAATGCCTGGCAACGAGCATGGAACCCAGGCATGAAACCCCTGGCAACGAGCATGGAACCCAGTGCATGAAACCCCTTGCAATGAGCATGGAACCCAGTGCATGAAACCCTTGGCAATGAGCAGGTAATTTAAAAGTAATTAGAAGCCTTACTATGGGGCATAATATGTCAGGGGCATTGTGGTGTGTGGCATCATGTGTCACAGGCATTACGGTGTGTGGGATAATTTGTAATAGGCATAACGGTATGTGGCATAATGTGCAATGGGCATTATGGTGTGTGGCATAATGTGTAAGGGGCATTACGGTGTGTGGCATCATGTGTCACAGGCATTACGGTGTTTGGGATAATATGTAATAGGCATAACTGTATGTGGCATAGTGTGCAATGGGCATTTTGGTGTGTGGCATAATGTGTAAGGGGCATTACGGTGTGTGGCATCATGTTTCACAGGCATTACGGTGTGTGGCATCATGTGTCACAGGCATTACGGTGTATGGGATAATATGTAATAGGCATAACGGTATGTGGCATAATGTGCAATGGGGATTATGGTGTGTGGCATAATGTGTAAGGGGCATTACGGTGTGTGGCATTATGTGTCACAGGCATTACAGTGTGTGGGATAATATGTAATAGGCATAACGGTATGTGGCATAATGTGTAAGGGGCATTACAGTGTGTGGCATCATGTGTCACAGGCATTATGATGTGAGGGATAATATGTAATTGGCATAACGTATGTGGCAAAATGTGCAATGGGCATTATGGTGTGTGGCATAATGTGTAAGGGGCATTATGGTGTGTGGCATAATGTGTCACAGGCATTAAGGTCTGTGGCATATTGTGTAATGGTCATTACGGTGTGTGGTATAATGTGTAAGGGGCATTAAGGTGTGCGTCATAATGTATAATGGGCATTGCGGTAGGAGGCATAATGTGTAAGGGGCATTACTATAAGGAGGAAAATGATAAATAATGCAATGGGCATGAATCAGGATTTTTTTTTCCTGTGGTGGCCAAAGTTTGTGCGTGCGGGTTGCAAAAATTGGGGTATAAGACATTCTTTTCCTACAATGCCACGCCCATTGCAGTGAGGCCACACACCCTGTTTGGACAATGCATGCTGCAAATACTTTACATTTTAAATGTCAATGGTGCTTGGGGGAGCAAAATTTCTAGTTACTCCACTGTCCAGATACCTATCTCCTGCCTTCCTATACAGCATTCAGACTCAGTCATCCGTCTCCTGCATTGCTACCAAGCATTCATTAAACATCAGTCTGCAGTCTGCCTCCAGTGTGTACAGCACTCAGCTTTGAACATCATTTACAGTCTGCTTCAGTTCCCATACCACCTGCAGTCTGCCTCCAGTGTGCTAGGCATCCAACTCCTATACCTGCTGCGGTCTGCATCTGCTGTACTTCCTATAGTCCAGTCCTCCTGCACATTGACTTTATCACGCTTCCGCCACTCACTCCAGCATTGCTCAGTCTACTGATGGTATCTGGATGCTAGGTCAACAGTAGTAAGGTCGACACTCAATAGGTCGACCACTATTGGTCGACATGCATTAGGTCGACGTGGTCGGTGAAAACAAAACCAAAAAAGATTTTAAAAAACTCATGTCAACCTTTTCACGTGTTGACCTTTTCTATGTCGATCTAGATACTGTAGACCTTTTCCTGGTCGATCCACACTCATGATCCTAATGATCCCCACCCATCCAGATACCTGTCTCTTCTCAGTATTCTCCACATCATACAGTATGTTATAGTTGCTACAGTCACTTGTTTGGGAAGAAGTGTTACCAGGCCCTTAAGCCTCATACACTCTCCCATGACTGAAGATAGCACATGGGGCCCCAATAAAAACTAATGTTAGGAATGGTTGGGTACGGGATGCCAACAGTGAGGATGAGGATGCCAGTGGTCAGAATACCAACAGCGGCATCCAGAATTTCAGAATCTTACAATTTTTGGTAAGTATGCAAACCTTTCCCGTCTCCCTTCTCCTCCCTACCTACAGCCTAACCCTAAACCTCCCATCCTGCAGTCTAACTCTAGCTCACCCCTCCTACAGCCTAACCCTTACCCTCCTCCTGGTACTTAACCCTAACCTCCCTCCCCCTGCAGCCTAACCCTAACCCTCTTACTGGTACTTAACCCTAACCTCCTTCCCCCTGCATCCTAACCCTAACCCTCCTCCTGGTACTTACCACTAACTTCCCTCCCCCCGCAGCCAAACCCTAACCCTCCCAGGCATACTTATGTTCGGGATACTGAGTGTTGGAATTCCGGCATCAGAATTCTCAGCAGTGTCGGAATTCCAGTGCTGGTCTTCTGAATGCTGGCATCCTAATTGCTGGGATGCCAACTTTGGGCCTAATTCAGACCTGACCGCTGTTGTGCGAATTCGCCTGACGGGCGATTATTGAACAACTGCGCATGCATATGGATCACAATGAGCAGGTGCAAGGCCAAACTAAGAAAGAATGGTGTGAAAATTTCAATCAATAGGCGTACACAAGTTGATTGACGGGAAGGGGATGTTTGGGGGTGGTAATTGCCCGTTTTCTGGGAGTGTCAGGAAAAACGCAGGTGTTCCCAAGCATTTTCTGGGAGAGTGTGTGACGTCAGCCTCGGCCTCAATCAGCCCGTTCTCATCGCACTGTAGGAGTAAGTCCTGGGCTACGCAGTGGCGTGCAGTGAGGTCAGTGGCTGGTGAGGCACTACAGCCACAATGTCCACCGAATCCTGCCGATGACCCCTAGCCAATGCCCGCTACTGCCTCTGAGCCGATGCCCGCTGCCACCTCCAATGGCTTAAAAACTCGCCCACCATCAGCTGACCCAGGCCCCAGCCACTAATTTGCATCTCAGTCTGATGCCGCCAATGCCCGCTGCCTGCCTGCTCATCATACTTGTGATATATTGTACATTTTTCTAGAAAAAATAATAATAATTAGTGTTTGGGAAGGGAGTGGGAGGAGGACATGAATGCAATTTTGTTGTCCAGAGCTTCCATTAACTTAATGGAGAAGGGTCTGAATGGGTTAAAAAAAATGTGTGAGGTCCCCCCTCCTAAGTATAACCAGCCTCGGGCTCTTTGAGCCGGTCCTGGTTGTTTAAATACTGTGGAAAAAATTGGACTGGGGTTCCCCGTATTTAGACAACCAGCACCGGGCTCTTAGTCCGGTCCTGGTTCCAAAAATATGGGGGGAAAAAGATGTAGGGGTCCCCCGTATTTTTAAAACCAGCACCAGGCTCCACTAGCCAGAGAGATAATGCCACAGCCGGGGGACACTTTTATGTAGGTCCCTGCGGCCGTGGCATTAACCCCCCAACTAGTCACCTCTGGCTGGGGTTTCCTGGATGAGTGGGGACCCCTTAAATCAAGTGCCCCCCCCTCCAGGCACCCAAGGGCCAGGGGTGAAGCCCGAGGCTGTCCCAGGCACCCCTGGGCGGTGGGTGCCGGGCTGATAGCCATGTGTGTAAAAAAAGAATATTGTTTTTTGTTGTGGAACTACAAGGCCCAGCAAGCCTCTCCCGCTTGCTGGTACTTGGAGAACCTCAAGTACCAGCACGCAGAAAAATAACGGGCTCGCTGGTACCTGTAGTTCTACAACAAAAAAATACCCAAATAAAAACACAACACACACACCGTGACAGTAAAAATTTATTATAACACACTGACACATTCACACATACTTACCTATATCCCACGCCGGTCACGTCCACTTGTCCAGTAGAATCCAATAGGGGTACCTGTAAAAATGAGAGACAGATGACTTACCTACATCCCACGCCGATCACGTCCACTTGTCCAGTAGAATCCAATAGGGTAAGGGTACTTGTAAAAATCATTACACTTACACATCCACAGGAGGGGGAGAGAGAGCCCCCTGCTCTGCCCCCGTTACCATTATCCACGGGAGGCACTGATATCAGTGCCTCCCAAACTAATTTAAACCAGGAAAATTATTAGTAATAAAATAAAGAAGATACTCATGACACAGACTATGGTGGTCATTCCGAGTTGTTCGCTCTGTAATTTTCTTCGCATCGCAGCGATTTTCCGCTAATTGCGCATGCACAATGTTCGCACTGCGACTGCGCCAAGTAAATTTGCTGTGCAGTTAGGAATTTTACTCACGGCATTACGAGGTTTTTTCTTCGTTCTGGTGATTGTAATGTGATTGACAGGAAGTGGGTGTTTCTGGGCGGAAACTGTCCGTTTTATGGGAGTGTGTGAAGAAACGCTACCGTTTCTGGGAAAAACGCGGGAGTGGCTGGAGAAACGGAGGAGTGTCTGGGCGAACGCTGGGTGTGTTTGTGACGTCAAACCAGGAACGACAAGCACTGAACTGATCGCAGATGCCGAGTAAGTTTGAAGCTACTCAGAAACTGCTAAGAGGTGTCTATTCGCAATTCTGCTAATCTTTCGTTCGCAATTTTACTATGCTAAGATTCACTCCCAGTAGGCGGCGGCTTAGCGTGTGCAAAGCTGCTAAAAGCAACTTGCGAGCGAACAACTCGGAATGAGGGCCTATGTGTCATAAGTATCTTCTTTTTATTATTTTAATAATTAATCACAGGCACTGCCTCCCCTGACTGCACGTCCCTGGGGCTACTCACAGACTGCACAGACTGGAAAAATAATTCGATGGTGAGTGAGTTGCGAACGGATTTGCAGTTGTCCGCTGTCTTGCAAAGTTTTCACACAGCGTATGCATGCATTTGCACACTTGCACAGGGCGGGGTTTAGACTTTCTATGGGCGGTGGCTATCTGATCGTAGACCTCTGCAAAAATGCTCAGGTCTGAATTAGGCCCTTTAATGCTTAGGAATAGCTAAGGATTTCTGAATGTTGTAACTCTACTGGAAGATAAATGAAAGTAGCCTTGATTAAAAGTTCTCCCCCTCAGTGTCAGACTGGGGCATGCAGGGCCCACCGGGGGAATACAGTGGTAGGGGCCCAAGTTTAGGGGTGTGGCCAGTCTCTAGAGGGGGTGTGCACAGCTGCCACATTGGTTTGCCTAACCATTTTGCATAGGTTGGTCCCTTAGATAAATATATACAATAAATACTGTAGTGCATGCAAGATAATGTACGAGATTAATAACAACACTGTCTGGAACCTGATCCTTAGAGGAGGGTGGGGCCGGGGGCATTAGGACCCTCCGGGGGGTTCCCCTGTGCCCCGGTGGGCCAGTCCAACCCTGCTCCCCCTATTATACTCTATACTGTCTTACAGACCCATGATAATTTCTCTTTATTAGCTGATATGTTCGCTGATAAAGGCAAAATAATTACTGCTTCCTGGCAAACTTACTCAGTGTTTTTGTTTTGAATATTTTGTTCAAATCTGCAGAACAAATTCAACTTGACGTCTGACTGCAGTGCAAACCAACGAAGCGTGGAGTACTGGATTATTTAAATCATCTGTGAAAGTACTGTATTAACTGATCTGCATATCATCGACGAGCGCAGTTGCACTTTAACTTAACCCAACTTAACTTAATTTAACTAAATTGATAAAAACATTCTGTCTATATAGATTGCCCATGCAAATTAGGAAAAGATACAGTAGATCAATTTTCATCTAAACCAACCCTATCTTATCAGATGGACCATTACTAAGCCAATTTAACGCAACGCCAAATATTACTATAAAATACCGTTTCTGTTATGTTTAAAAAAAAAACTGGGTCATTATAAAATTAATACTGTGGAACATCTTTATGTTATACAAAATGAATGCAAAATGAATGCAGACAAAATGGAAATCAAGTTCCGACTTACAATGTCAGCTAGTTGAGTATACTACTGAACTTACTTATAGTTGATTAGTTGCAAACTACTGTACATCCCATAATTAGGTTAAGAGAATTATTCAGGCATTATAAGAAACATTTAGTATTTTAACACAGTTGAACGGAATGAGAATGTTTTGCATCATACAGTACATATTCTATTGAGGGAGACAGTGTATATATATATATACTGTCGATAGATAGATAGATAGATAGATAGATAGATAGATAGATAGATAGATAGATAGATAGATAGATAGATATTATTTATAATATTGCTTTGATCATGTCGCCAAATAACAGTTTAAGTATGGTTGTAAAAATTAAATAAGTCTTTGAAATTTGTAAATATGTTAAATAATAAATATAAGTATAAGACAAACTAAAATTTGGTGGTGTTTTTATAGGTTGCCCTATCACTAACGTAAATCATTTCTGTGATCATATTTCTTTTAATCATTTTATATATTTATTTGTTTCTGAACATTTAATTTAGCATTTTATTTAACCACAGTTTTAGATTTATAGATCATTGTGAAGCTGGGATTCTGTTGCAACTGGAATTGTGCAAATAAATCCTTTTTCTAACTATCGTAGATCACTAACCATAAAATTGCTTACCATAAAATTACTTACTGTAGATGACTGTCAAACAATTAAATATATACTGTATATTAAAGATACAATGTATTGAGACTTTCATTTATAGACAGCTGTTATACGTTTATGTAACGCATGTATAGTATGAATTAAAGACAGAGGTATTATACAGAACAGTTATTTCATTGTATCAACCAATCAATATTAAGAATGATCATTCTGGTGATTATTGGTGCCCACACTTATTTCTGACAGGAAAATAATTTATGTTTTATAGTAAGAATAGCTGGTGCATAACAGAATCAGCCCCACTGTAGGATTGTAAGGCAGTGGTTCCCAAACTTTTTTGAATCACGGTACTCCAAAGTATCAGAATTTTTTATGGCACCCCTAGGCCAAAGGTTTCTATTGAGAAATTTAGAAAGAAATATTAAATGAAGTAAATGGTATATATGTCATGCTGGGATGCAGTGAATTTAGCATCTGTCGGGATCTCAGCGATCAGGAGACCAACGCCGGAATCCCGAGAGCCGGCGGAATGTCACCAGTCGGAATCCTGACCAAAGTCCTCAGATCCCACTGGGTGGTGGCCCATGCCACCACCCTGCGGGGAATATAATAGAGCTGGTGCATAACAGAATCAGCCCCACTGTAGAATCCGATCCCACTGGGTGGTGGCCCATGCCACCACTCTGGGGGGAATATAATAGAGCGCAAAGCTCGCCACCGGGCCCAAAGCGTGTTGAGCACAGCGATCTTGACCGCCGGGATTCCAACCACCGGTACTACATACCAGAATCATCATGCTAAGGTAAAAATGTGTGGTGAGGGTCGGGACGACTTCTTCTGTTTGTCCACATATTTTATGATTGTCTGCCACCGGCACTGGTTTTGCCTATTACATTGTCCATAAATACTTGGTCCTGGACCACCAATCCAAGGCACCCCTGAAAGTGTCCCAAGACACCCAAGGGAGCCACGGCACACAGTTTGAGAACCACCGGGCTAGGGGATGAAATAATGTTACTCTCTTGGATGCAGGACTCGCATATTGTGTTGAAATAATTCTGTTTACAATCTTTGTATAATGAAATGGTTCCACGTGATTTAGATTCCTATAAATTTTATTAAGTGCATGATTAAAAACTTGAGTGTGAATAAAGCACCTTCCAGGTGGATGGGATAAATACAGCAAGCTATTACATCACGGGTCTGCTGGTGCTAAAGCAGCTAGTAAAGATCTACCAATATATATTACGAGTTATCTTGGATTCAGTGATAGTGTATAAGTTCCGGTTATCTAAGCGGAGCTTGAGTTGTAGGGTTGGACTTTTCTTTCCTCACTATCACTACCTTTTGAGTTGCTTGGCAGTTTGCAAAATTCAATTTAGTTTCGACTTATCACCGTTAATCAACAACATAGACATGCATTTACAAGAAAATTCAAGCTTTAGCAAATACCCTGGATGAAAGGTAACTGCTGACCAATGACAGATTCTGGAGATTGGACTACGCTCTACAATGCTCTACAATCAGCATCTGTAGTGTTTCCATAACTCACTACTGTGTACAAAATCAACACTGCGCACAAATCCTCTAAAATCAGGGCCTTTGAGAATTTCTTTGAGAGGTTTGAAGAGAAGGAGGAAAAGGTGGACGAGATGGCGGCATGCCAAATTTCATAATTACAGCCAAACACTCGATTTCCAGCATTACGTAGCGGGAACAGAGAAGCAATGATTCAGAGCGACTTGCGTCACTACATTGCTTGCCCCGCCCACTTCAACTGAGCTGGGAGACTCCCTCAAATGAGAGGATCTCATGGAAATTATGGTAGAGTGGTACAGTGTCGGACTGGAGCATGAAGGGCCCACCGGGGGTATGCAGTGGTAGGGGCCCATGATTAGGGGTGTGACCAGCCTCCAAAGGGGGTGTGGCCAGCCACCACAGAGGTTTGGTTAACCATTATAGAGTACCTGGTCTGGACTCCATGATATATATACTTAATATATATATATAGTACTTAATGCTAGTGCATGCATGATAATGTGCCAGATTAATGACAGCAATGTACTGTAGAGAATACATCATAATCCTGTGCAGTATAAGGTAACATATGTATAATATATAATTCAATTGCACAGTCTAGAACCTGATCCCTAGAGGAGGAGGGGCCCCCAGGCAGTGGGGCCTACCGGTGGTTTCCCCTGTACCCCTGTGGGCCAGTCCGAGCCTGGAGTGGTATGTATTTGTCATGGTCAGCGTTTTGACTTTGAGAATTAAGTGGTGTTTATAACTGTACATTGTTGTCTTTGTGTTGACATTTTTATTGTCACTCTTTGTAAAAATCTCGCTGCTGCAAATTCCATCTTTCTCATTTGTCCGAAATAATACCCCATCTACAGTAACTCATTTAATAATCAGATAATTAAACATGCTTTCTTTGATGCGAACTATAAACTGTTCCATCTCATTTGCATGAATGCTACAATAAAAGGGAATATTTTGTGTTATAGCAGAAAATATATCTAACAAATTGTGGTGGTAAAGAATTAATAGCCTACTAATTATAATTCAGTAAACAGTAAAAAAACAAACAAAAAACAAAGCAAAATAGCAATCTGGATGTAATGACTCAAAACAGCAGTTTGCATGCAACAATTTACAACAATATATTCTCATTACCTCGCCCCAGCTGAAAGACTCATCTACAAATGACACGGTGCACATGCAAATATTTTGTACCAATGTTTTTTTTATTGACACTAATTGTGTTCATAATTTCCCCTGCAGATCCGCTTTGGTGTGTTGCTGTATGGAACAGTTTTAGAAATTGTTTTGTTCATGTAACCGAATACAGTATCATCTGCAGATTATTGTAATGTATGTGTTTGTTCCATCTGTGCAATTTCAACAATATTTGCTGCCAAATCTCAGGGCCACTACTCTGCTTATTCTCCTTGACGTCTGTGCTGCTTTTACCACTGTCGACTCTCCTGCAAATCCTTCATTCACTTGGTCTACGTGATACTGCCCTCTCCTGGCTATCTTGTAGTTATCCTTGACTCCTCCCACTCATTCAAACCACACATTCAGTACTAGAGATGTGCGGCGGGCACTTTTTCGTGTTTTGGGTTTTAGTTTTGGTTCTGGTTCCATGCTCGTGTTTTGAATCTGGATTGGTTTTGCCAAAACCACCCTTTCGTGTTTTGGTTTTAAATTGGATCTGGATGATTTTTAAAAGAAATCATAAAAACAGCTAAAATCACAGAATTTGGGAGTAATTTTAATCCCACGTTATTATTAACCTCAATGACATTCATTTCCCCTCATTTCCAGTCTATTCTGAACACCTCACACCTCATAATATTGTTTTTAGGCCAAAGGTTGCACCGAGGTGGCTGTATGACTAAGCTAAGCGACACAAGTGTGCGGTACAAACACCTGGCCCATCTAGGAGTGGCACTGCAGTGGCAGACAGGATGGCACATAAAAAACTAGTCCCCAAACAGCACATCATGCAAAGAAGTAAAAGAGGTGCAATGAGGTAGCTGTATGACTAAGCTAAGCGACACAAATGTGCGGAACAAACAACATGGGACATGCTGGAATTTGCCCAGATGTAATACACGCATAATATTGGTGGCACAGGATAGCGTACCCCTAAACCACACACACACACGGCAAAGCCTGTAAAATTAATTTGGATAATAATAACCCTTTTATTTGGAGCTATTATAATAATATGCAGCGCAGGCGAGTGTACCTCTACACCACACAGGGCAAACCCTGTAAAATTATTTAGATAATAATATAAGTAATGTATATAACCCTTTTATTTGGAGAAAATAATATACAGCACAGGACACCAATACTGGACTTATGGCAGCACAGGACAGCACCACTGGACTTATGGCAGCACAACACAACACTACTGCTCTGAACTTATACAGCAGTACCCCTGGACTTATACGGCAGTACCCCTGGAGTTGTACGGCAGTGTCAGACAGGATGGCACTTTAAAAAACTAGTCCGCAAACAGCACATGATACAAAGAAGAAAAAGAGGTGCAAGATGGAATTGTCCTTGGGCCCTCCCACCCACCCTTATGTTGTATAAACAGGACATGCACACTTTAACAAACCCATCATTTCAGCGACAGGGTCTGCCACACGACTGTGACTGAAATGACGGGTTGGTTTGTGCCCCCACCAAAAAAGAAGCAATCAATCTCTCCTTGCTCAAACTGGCTCTACAGAGGCAAGATGTCCACCTCCTCCTCATCCTCCGATTCCTCACCCCTTTCACTGTGTACATCCCCCTCCTCACAGAGTATTAAGTCGTCCCTACTGGAATCCACCATCACAGGTCCATGTGTACTTTCTGGAGGCAATTGCTGGCAAATGTCTCCACGGAGGAATTGATTATAATTCATTTTGATGAACATCATCTTCTCCACATTTTGTGGAAGTAACCTCGTACGCCGATTGCTGACAAGGTGAGCGGCTGCACTAAACACTCTTTAGGAGTACACACTGGAGTGGGGGCAACTTAGGTAAAATAAAGCCAGTGTGTGCAAGGGCCTCCAAATTGCCTCTTTTTCCTGCCAGTATACGTACGGACTGTCTGACGTGCCTACTTGGATGCTGTCACTCATATAATCCTCCACCATTCTTTCAATGGTGACAGAATAATATACAGTGACAGTAGACGACATGTCAGTAATCATTGGCAGGTCCTTCAGTCCGGACCAGATGTCAGCACTCGCTCCTGACTGCCCTGCATCACCGCCAGCGGGTGGGCTAGGAAATCTTATCCTTTTCCTCGCAGTCCCAGTTGCGGGAGAAAATGAAGGAGGAGCTGTTGACGCCCCTGTCATTTTTCAAAAATGTCTGCACCACCAAATTAATTGTATGTGCAAAACATGGGACGTGCTGGAATTTGCCCAGATGTAATGCACGCACAATATTGGTGGCATTGTCTGATATCACAAATCCCCAGAATAGTCTAAGTGGGGTAAGCCATTGTGCGACGATGTCCCTCAGTTTCCGTAAGAGGTTGTCAGCTGTGTGCCTCTTAAGGAAAGTGGTGATAAATAGCATAGCCTGCCTAGGAACGAGTTGGCATTTGCGAGATACTGCTACTGGTGCCGCTGCTGCTGTTGTTGCTGCGGGAGGCAATACATCTACCCAGTGGGCTGTCACAGTCATTTAGTACTTAGTCTGCCCTGTTCCACTTTTCCACATTTTTTCTGACGTCTCTGTACATTCTCGGTATCGCCTGCCTAGTGAAGTGGAACCTACAGTAGATGGGATTTGGTACAGGGGACACACTACCTCCATCAATTCTCTAAGTCCCACTGAACTAATGGCGAATGCCAGACACACGTCTAACACCAACATAGCTCTCAAGGCCTCAGTTATCCGTTTTGCAACAGGATGACTGCTGTCATATTTCATCTTCCTCACATAGGACTGTTGGACAGTCAGTTGCTTAGTTGAAATAACACAAGTGGTCTTCCGACTTCCCCTCTGGGATGACGATCGACTCCCAGCAGAAACAACAGCAGCGGCAGCAACAGCAGCAGCAGGCGTACCACTCAAGGATCCTCCGGAGGAATCCCGGTTAGGAGAGAACTCCTCAGTCTTGCCAGTGACATGGCCTGCAGGACTATTGACGTTCCTGACTTAGGAGGAAGTTGACATTGAGGGAGTTGGTGGTGTGGCTTTCAGGAGCTTGGGTACAAGAGGAAGAAGGGATTTAGGTGTCAGTGGACTGCTTACGCTCTTACTCAAAGTTTCACAACTTGACACTGACTTCTGATGAATGCGCAGCAGGTGACGTGTAAGGGAGGATGTTCCTAGGTGGTTAACATCCTTACCCCCTACTTATTACGGATTGACAGAGGCAACACACGGTTTGACACCTGTTGTCCGGATTTGTGGAGAAATAATTCCACACCGAAGAGGTGGGTTTTTTTGGTATTTTGCCCAGGCATCACAATGTGCTTATTCATCCCACGGACAATAACTGTCTCCCCCGGAGCCTGATTTAAACAAACCACATCACTATCAGAATCCTCATCGAAAACTTTTCTCCTCAGCGCTAGCAACACCCATATCCTCATCCTGGTGTACTTCAACAGTGACATCTTCAATTTGAATATCAGAAACTGGACTGTGGGTGCTACTTCCAGCACTTGCAGAGGGCGTGCAAATAGTGGATGGAGCCACCTCTTCCCGTCCAGTGTTGGGAAAGTCAGGCATCGCAACCACCAACACACTTGGACTCTCCTTGGGGATTTGTGATACCATCTTAGAATGCACAGTTCTTTGCTGTGCTTTTGCCAGCTTAACTCTTATCATTTTTCAAGCGGGAGGATGAGGGCTTCCATCGTCATGTGAAGCTGAACCACTAGCCATGAACATAGGCCAGGGCCTTAGCTGTTCCTTGCCACTACGTGTCATAAATGGCATATTGGCAAGTTTACATTTCTCCTCAGACCATTCAATTTATTTTTTTGGGTCTTTTTACTGAACTTTGGCTTTTTGGATTTTACATGCCCTCTACTATCACATTTGGCATCGGCCTTGGCAGACGACGTTGATGGCATTTAATCATCTATGTCATGACTAGTGGCATCAGCTTCAGCACTAGGAGGAAGTGGTTCTTGATCTTTCCCTATTTTATCCTCCAAATTTTTGTTCTACATTATTTTTATTGAGCTATATAACAATATGCGGTACAGGAGAGCGTACCTCTACATCACACAGGGCAAACCCTGTGAAAATGATTTGGAATAAATATTAATAACCCCTTTATTTGAAGTAAATAATATACAGCACAGTACAGCACCACTGAACTTTTATGGCAGCACCACTGGACTGGACTTATACGGCAGTACCAGTGGAATTATACGGCAGTACACTGGATTTATACGGCAGTACCACTGGACTGGATTTATATGGCAGTATCACTGGATTTTTATGCCAGTACCACTGGAATTATACGGCAGTATCACTGGAATTATACGGCAGTATCACGTATAAGTGTCTTCTAGTTCTCAAGTATCTCTAGTACCGAGTGCTATCGGTCACCCTCGATAGTACTCAATATCTGAGAAAACAATCAGTCACCATCTATTATTTCTTCAAGTTTCCTGTAGTTCTCATAGTTCATCAAAGACTTATTCATATACCACAGACTATCATTTGTTATTTATCCTCTGACTCTTCTGCTATTACCAGGTACCTGTTCAAGGGGCCGTGACCTGTCTATCGGGAGCCGCAAAACCCAAATCCCCATTGGAGGGGTCACTGGTGAAAACCTACCGGTGGGTTAGACTTTGCGCCTCTGGTCAGGTCTGGTACTAGCAGTACATGAGGAGATCATATATTTGACCCCCTCGTCTGTTGTGGCAATCCAACTCAGTAACCTCCTCTCACAAATCACCAGCTGAGTTCACAGGGACCAAGAACGTGACAGTAATTCACTGTTTTCTTGTGTGCTCATGTGTTTATGTACTCTGTAAATGGGCATTGCGGAACCCTTGAGGCACCATATAAATAAAGGATAATAATAATAAGAAGAAACGTAATCACTTTAGTTTGTGGCTGATATTCTGTGCATGGTAAACATCCCACAGCTGGTTCAACCTGCCCCAGGTGCTGCAGCTCCCAGCTAATTACCATGTTTGGAGTAATTTGGAGGGTCTCATAGCAGGCAGATGATTGAGATGGCAGAATCAGTGGTACCCACAATCAGGGCCAGTTCTGGCGCTCTGAGCGCCACGGGCGGCAATAGGGGGCGTGGCCTCGTACAGGGGGCGTGGTCATTTACGCCCCCTGTACTGACTGAAATGATGTGCGGTGCGCGATGACGTTATCGCGCACCGCACAGCAAAGGTCCTCTCCACGAAGGGAAACTAGACGCGTACGCGTAGCGTCGCGTCGCGTCGCGTCTAGTTCCCTTTGTGGAGAGGACCTTTGCTGTGCGGTGCGCGATGATGTCATCGCGCACCGCACAGTAAAGGACCGCTCCACGAAGGGAAACTAGACGCGTACGCGTCTAGTTTCCCTTCACAGCGGCAGCGGGGGGGCAGCGGCCAGCGGCAGCAGGGGGGCAGCGGGCGGCACACAGCAGCAGCGGATCTTGCCCTGGTGCGGCGCCCTCCGGAAGGCGGCACCCCGGGCAAAAGTCCTGCTTGCCCGTGGCAAGATCCGCTACTGCCCACAATGCCGTGTGGCAGTGCTCTTTGATAGCCTAAGACAGGGAAGCAGTAGCTTACAGTGTTACATGTAGCGAGCATTGGTGCATACTCAAGTTAAATTTATTAACCACTAAACACTTCTCCATCACCGTCCAAAGAGCAACGTGTGTGTTTAATATAATTCCATAAGGATCTAGCACCCAGAGCAGGGGTATTGGGGAAATAAATTGATGTATCAAGCCTTGGACAGGCACAAGAAACCCATAGCTTACTCATTTTACCAGAAATGAATGGGTTAGTGTACTGTACATTAATCCAGTGATTACCGTGTGGGGAAAAGGTGAACCCCACGGCTGACTGAACATGCGCCATTTCAATCAGTATTTTTGAATATTACTCTATTTTGGTATTTTAATTTTTTTTTTTAATTATGTTCATATTTTTGTGCATTTTGTTTGATTAGTGTAATATGGTATCACATTATAAGTGATCTTTCAGTAGAAGAGCTTTTTTCTCCATATTACTATATATGGGCTTCTAGAGTCAATATGGTACCTGCAGCATACATTCAGTCCTGATCTGCAATATTATAATTGTATTCAGCATCTGAGACTGAATATGATATTATTAATATGACTTTAAAACTTGCTCAATACTGAGCCTCCAATTGTATTATTTAGACTGTACCTGTTTATTTGTTTATAAATACTGTATGCTTGTCATGTTTCCATGGCAACCGGGGTGGCCACGGAGTGAGTGGTATCCAATAGATATGTTTTGGTTGGCACTCCATGCCTGGTAACCCACACTGCAATGTCTGCATTGCATACTATTCATACTATGTATATGCTGTATATATTTTTTTATATTTATGTGTTATATGTTCCATGTTCATGTTTTTACTATTAATTCCATGTATAATCTAATTGGGGTGGGTGTGTTATGCTGGTACTGTGGGCTTGTTCATTTTGCCTGGGCAAAGGTCCATTCGAGACTTTCCATCTGCTAATATTCTTGAATAAAAAATGTACCCTTTCTACTTTGGAACCTGGGGGTAAATTTACTAAGATGGGAGTTCTATTTAAGATGGGATGTTGCCCATAGCAACCAATTAGATTCCAGGTATTATCTTCTAGACGGTGTTAATAATGAGATAAATAAGTAGAATCTGATTGGTTGCTATGGGCAACATCCCATCTTAAATAGAACTCCCATCTTAATAAATTTTCCCCCTGGTGAGTAGTGCACCACTCTGGAGAGAACAAAGGGGGTTATTCAGACCTGATTGCTGTTTGATGCGCAAGCGAACGAACATGACGCAAGACTGCAAAACAACGCCCACAGCGCTCAAATACACACAAATGTGCAGCAGTGCAAAAAAGAGGCGTGTACCATTCTGGTTCGCACGGGAGCGATTTGTATGCAAAGTAGCAAATTGCATCGCTAGCAGCACGTTTATTTTTGTACGTGTACGTTGCATTCGCAGGCTAGATATTTTTTTTTACATGTGCGTTGCATTCGTTAGCTAGCAAATAATCGCAGAATGTTTGTTTTTTAAAGCTGTCAAATGTATAAATAATTACCATAAGGAATTGTAATGTGATTGATCACTTAAGTCATCAAACACTGCAAAATGAAGTGTTTGACAACATAATCACTCAATAACATACAGCAATTAAGGCAACAAACATATTGAAACCACAAAATATGTGTGTTGCCCTAGTTGCATCATATACTTAATACTATTTTTATAAGCTACATTTGTTTTGGGGGGTTTTCAAACAGTGATGTATTTACCCCCCCCCCCCCCCCCCCCCCCACTGCAAAAAAAAAAATGTTTAAAAAAAAATGTAGGAGAAAGAAAAATAGACACATAATGAAGAATCAGAGGATAGATGAAATTGTGAAAAGAAAGGTTTAAAGTAGTAAATATCTTTAGAATAAAAACACAACACAATAACAGCTTATAACGTTTATTTTTTGTGTGTGTTTTGATTAAACAAAACTTAAACTTTTTTTGTTTTAAATAAAGTAAAATAAATTTAAAACAACAAAATTAAACTTTGTACATTGTCCAGAAGGGTCTGGATGTTGGCCTGCATGGACAATAGTTGTGCCCGTATGGCCAGGTCTCGATCTCCAAGCTCAGGATCTGTAATAAGTGGAGATGTTAATTAAAAAACACATAAACCCATATTTTGTAATCCTACATAACTACAGTCCATTAAAATATCCACTGTAAAGCTGATTATGGACTTCACATATGCTACTTATTAATGCCATAAAAATGTAATTCAACATCTCTTAAAACATTAATAGCCGAGATACTGTATTTTACATAAAAAAAATATATCTCTGGCCTTATGTACACAAAACACAGAATCCCATCTACACTGCATCTGTCATGTTTCCGTCTCACTTCTTCACAATCTCAGTTTATGGAGTGTGTTAGCCCACTACCCATCTTATGTAATGGTGTCACACACATCTTAAGATGTTCCACTAAATTAGGTAATTAGCCAAGCCCGTTCTTATTCCTTTTTAAACTAATTTTCTAAAACATAATGGGCGGAATTCAATTCTTTTCACCCCTTTTCACACCCGTTCTATTTCTGCCCTCAAGGATGTTGTATCATTATTTCAGCTCGCTACCCCTGGAGTAGTGAGGCACCCAACCCTTTACACAGCTAAACCTGATTACTATGGGCGCAATATGCGCGATAAAGGAGATCATTTTAGAAAGGAAATTGGGCGTGATATATCATTTTAATCTCACCCATTGAATGTTTTAGCAATGTGATTGTATTACTATGATAGTGCAACAATTTTTTACTAGTCTTGCTTTTAAATCACAAATATATTTTAGTGGATTAGGACTAATCAGACCCTTCCTAACTCTATGTCTGTGATAACGATCTTTGGTAACCAATTTTTCTTTTACTGTAATCTCTTGCACTACCTGTGTGTTGGCCCTGTGTGCCTCTAGCTGATTTGGAACTACACATCCCAGCATGGCCTGCCTCAGTGTCAGCCTGCCTTAATAGTCCAACTGTGGCAGGGAATGGTTGGATGTGGTTTCACACAGCAGCTGTAAGGACACAGGTTGAAGACACATGTTGTATACTTCTAAACCTACAATGATTGGGTTAACTAAAATTAGTCTTACTAGGCTCCAGATCCGGCCGCTCATACTCATCTTCTTCTGGGGCCATATTCGCCCACTCGCCCTCCTCCTCATTTCCTGGGCCAAAAGAGGGGGTTGTGCCTTGGCTGGGTGAAGGGGCTTGAAAGGGGGTGGGAAGTTGGATGAGGGAAGGGGCTTGAAAGGGGTTGGGAGGTTGGATGGAGGAAGGGGCTTGAAAGGGGTTGGGAGGTTGGATGGGGGAAGGGGCTTGAAAGGGGGTGGGAGGTTGGATGGAGGAAGGAGGATCAGATTGTGATGGGGTGGGAATGTCAAGGGGCTCTTCATTAGATGAGGAGGAAGGAGGATGAGGGGGGAGGATGGTTGAGAGGGGGAGGGTAGTCGAGAGGGGGAGGATGGTTAAGAGGGGGAGAGTGGTTGAGAGGGGGAGGGTGGTTGAGAGGGGGAGGATATTTGAGAGGGGGAGGGTGGTTGAGAGGGGGAGGATATTTGAGAGGGGGAGAGTGGTTGAGACAGGGAGGGTGGTTGAGAGGGGGAGGATATTTGAGAGGGGGGGTGGTTGAGAGGGGGAGGATATTTGAGAGGGGGAGGGTGGTTGATAAGGGGAGGGTGGTTGAGAGAGGGAGGGTGGTTGAGAGGGGCAGGGTGGTTAAGAGGGGGAGGATGTTTGAGAGGGGGAGGGTGGTTGAGAGGGGGAGAGGGAGGGTGGTTGAGAAGGGGAGGGGGTGGGTGGTTGAGAGGGGGAGGAAGATGGGGTTGCTGGTCCTGGCCGCTGGTGTGTCTGCCTTTGTGCTCTGCCTAAGGAGAGTGAAACACAGATATATATTATTATTAGTGATTTTTAGCAATTGTAAAGAAGCATTTTTTTTTTTTCAAAACACAAAATGTTATAATTATATATTGTCCTATGGTATTATTGTGTTTTCATTCTAATAACAAATTTTTTTTTGTTTTTTGTTTTTTGTTTGTGCTCATATAGATTCGTAGCCTGTTCTTATGTGTATTTTTTATTTTTTTGTAAAATGTATAAGTATAAATGGTTCAGGCATACGATGTATGTAGGCATACAACAATCTACATACATAGAGGGTTGGTCTGTTCCACAGGGGCACATGGGAGTAACCCGGTGGCCCACACTGCCTGGGGCCACTACCTCCACCTCTAGGGATCATGTTCTAGGCTGTGCACTTGAATTATACATAATACATATGTAAACTTATACTACGAAGGACTATGTTGATTTTTCAGCAGTGCATTGTTGTTATTATCATGCATGCACTAGCAATGATTACTGTACATATAGGGACCGGTCCATGCACTGTAAAATTGTTAGGCAAACCAATGTGGTGTCTGACTACACCCTCTCTGGAGACTGGCCACACCCCTAAACATGGGCCCCTACCACTGCATTCCCCAGTGTACTCTTCATAGCCCAGTCCGACACTGCCTATATACATACTGTACACTACAGCCCTTTTTTTTATAAAAAAAACTTCTAGCGTATATTACTGTACATTTGAATGCTAAAAAACACAATGCAAACACAAATGGTAGTGTGGATTACTCACTTGCAATTATTTGCTGGCGCAGATGCTCCAGCAAATGGGGCTGACGGCGGCGGAGGTCGGACCACTGCCGCTCGAGTTGGACGATGGTCCTCCGCGTGTGGACCCTCGCACGTAGTTTCTTGTGGACCTCCGCATAGTCCGCACGAGCCCTTATGTGTCTAACGCCCATAAGCGTGCGGCCTACGCGGCGGCCCATAATAGCTGTGAGGAGCCGCAGCTCCCTCATAGAAAAGGCGGCAGCTCTCATGGTGCTAATGGTGTATTAATCACCGAGGCCAATATTTATACTGTCTGCTTACTGTTGATTGGGCGACACCTATGATGGTGTCATGTATTGATTAACTTTATTGATGTGCCTGATTGTTGACAATGTGGGTCTTGTGACCAGCTGCGAACGGTATTTGCGGCTATTTGCTACTGTCTGCGCAAAAAAACTCAGTGAAAAAATAACTCATCAAACTCACCCAAATTAAGTGCTCATCACTCAGCTAAACAATAAAGGATTGTTGTATTATTGTGTATATGTTTATATGTTAAGGAGAAAAAAAACAGAATTTAAAACAGATGAATGCATGTTAAAATAGAAAACACAACAATGTTGCATTTAAAATATATAAACAATTTTAAAAAAAACATGTGTAAAGGAACACATTAGCACATTTATGATATATACAATATATATGTTAACACAACAACACTACTGGGGTTCATGACCTATTTACATGCATATAACAATAACATTAAGATATTTCTCACCTCTAAACAAAACCAATAATAATATTTCATCCACAAACAATATTAAAACACATTGGTTAGGGTCAAATCCGTATCTACATATGTTAGACCGTGCACAAATATCACTATAAATTCTCACTTGTCTAACGTGTTGTTAACAAAACCATAACTAAAATATTGGGTAACTAATTGTGACCTAAGGGCATGTCCCCGCTGTGACTCGGAGCCTCGCCTCCATGTCCGGCCAAGCCCTGGCTCCTCATCCTCTGGGGACAGTTCCTCACTTTGAGGAAGCTCCACACGCCTCCTTACAGTAATACTGTGCAGGATTGCACACAGGACCACAATTTTACTTACCATTTCCAGCGAATACATTAGGTCGCCACCAGTGCGGTGGAGCACACGGAAGCGTCCTTTGAGAATGCCAATTGTGCGCTCCACCAGCTGCCTAGTGGCTGTAAGCGTTGAATTAAATGCTGTTTGTTGCCCTGGTGTGGGTCTGCTGTAAGGAGTCATGAGCCAAGGGGTGAAAGGATATCCATGATCTCCTGAAAAAACACAATACAATCATAAGTATAAAATATGTCCAACATAAAAAAAGACAACTCAACCTTTACTGCATGATGGCAATCCAACTCACCCAATTAGCCATGCGTCTTGGCCTTCCAACAGTCTTAATTTTTGCCAAATCCCTGATTGCCAAATGATGTGGAAACCATGGCCACTTCCTGGGTACCATGCATTCAGGGAAAGGATCTGGAGGGATGGGCCACAAACAACCATCACATTCAAAGAGTAGAACATTTTTCGGTTCCTAAAGATTTCTTCATTATGTGTTGACGCCACAAGTGGAACATGTGTCACATCCACTACCCCAATAACGTGTGGGAAGCGACTACCCCTTTATGGAATTTTCACTTCAAAACAGCTAGGGTTCCCACATCCAATGGCATTGTTATGAACTGCTTTACTTGCTTAAAAAAAGCAGAAATTGTGCACCTCAGGATCCTAGAAAATGCTGCCTGAGACACCCCAACCAGCACTCCCACCACATGCTGGTACGACCCTGAGGCACAGAAATGTAACACTGCAAGGAATTGTGTCATTGGTGTTATTGCTGTAGGATGCCGAATTGAACTTTCTAGATCACTGTCTATTATTGAGAGAGTTTCCAGGATGACATGAGGGGACAGCTTATAGCGGCGCAACACCTCATCATCTGGCATACCAAAAACGGTGACATGGGTACGGAATATACTAGGCCTTGCACGCCTCTGTTGCCTTCGAGGATGAGGGGCAGGTTGGGGTTGGCCGGCAGCAGCACACAGGTACACAGGTGCTGCCGACACCATCTTAAAAAAACAAAATTACAGTGTGTTAAAACAACATCCAATGTTTTTTATCCTCAAATAGCAACAAAAAGCTGCAAAAAAAACCAAAAAAACACTTACAGCTGTTGCATAATCCTTATCTAAATGTTGCACACCAGGAGGAAAGGAACATTGTTAGCATATTAAATAATGTCTTCAATTTGCAAAACAAAGACAACCACAAAAACACCTCCTCAACAAAACAATGAGCATGCATATACTTACCAAAAAAGACAAAACAAAAAAAAAACCTAATAACCTACTTACCTCAAACAACTGAATTTATCAATACCTTGAGTTGGCAATAATAATAATTTACAGTAAAAAAAAGTAAGCTATGCCAACACCACACCACACAACACACACCTATGAGCAAGCATATATTTACCCGCAAATGAAGAAACCAAAACCATAAAGGCAAAAGGCCAGAAAAACAATAGGCTATTTACCAAAAAATGTAAAGAAAATAAATGCTGATCCTTGAAGAAAGACACAAAAAAATAACCAGCATGAAGATATACCAACACCCCACTGTCACAACTGAGGGCCTGAGCTGACGGGAGGCAGCCTCAGTTGTAGGGGCTGAGGTGTAGTGGAACCTGGGAGGTTGTATCAGACCCCTAGACATGTAAGTTACACGTAGAAGAATTGCCCGAAGGCATGACCACGACAACCAGAATAAAAGTCAATGATGTTTATTATGACATACTCCGTATCACAGCAGCAGTAAAAGGAAAACATAAAATCAGCAGTGAAATAATACAGTTCCTGGGTACTACAGGGTGGCAAGGGCCACAGGGCTCTGGTAGTATGAGACAGTTCTTATTATCTTCTAGTTGGAAAGTCCTTACCAGGCCCGACTGTAGCAATGGAGATAGCCCAGGATCGTACCTGCTGGTGTTCCAGGAAAAGCTGGGCTGCTGTGGGTAAAATGGCTGCTGTGGGTACTGGCTGGAACCAGACTGATGTTAGCACGGAGTGGATTGCTGGATGGAACCAGCCAAATAATAAATGAAGCTTGAGAGCGATGAAATATGATGGATATATGGAACTTGAGAGCGGTAAAATAATAGTACCGGTGGTGAGAGGTAATCTGCAGAAATGATACCGGCACTTTAAGAAAAGCTGAACTCTGCTGGAAGCTAGGCTGGAAGCAGGTAATTCTGTAACTGGAAACAGATGAGTCCCAGATGACTGGAGAGTCAGGCTGCACCGCAGATGGTGAACTGGAGCGAGTCTCTTTAGTGGAAGTTTGGAGATGGTAACTGGAACCTGGAAAACAACCACATGAGAGAGAAACAAACTGGAACTAGGTTTGACAACCAAAGCACTGACGCCTTCCTTGCTCAGGCACAGAATACTTATACCTGCAGCAAGGAAGGGATTGGCTAGGCAATTATGCAGATTACAATGCAAACAACGGATTGGAGGAATTTGAGAAGGTGACAGAATCCAACATGGCTGCGCCCATGCAGACACTTGGAGGGAAGATTGGTTTGTAATCCATGTGGGAACTTAGACAGTAATGGCGGCGCCGGCCACAGTAAACAGGAGACGCCAGACTGATGAGTACACATTTGAACCACGCGGGCAACAGCGGAGGCCGCGGCTGACGTAAGCGCCATTCTGACATCCTGCATGCAGAAACTCAGGGATGGCGGCGGAGGCCGCGGGAGACGCCATTCAAGATGTAACATGGCGCCGCTGTGACAGCGTCTCAGAGTGACAGGAGAGGAGGCAGGAATGTGGACATCAGTATAACAGATGAGATCCGGTCCTGGAGCGCTGAGCCAGCCTTAGGAGGCATCTGAAAGGTAAGTAATGGCGTCCAGATACCCAGATCGTGACACCCACCACACAACACACACCTATGAGCAATTTATACTTACCCGCAGATGAAGTACAAAACACTTAAAAAGGCAAAAGGCCAGGCAAAAAAACAAGGGGTATCCTTCCCAAAAAAACACAACACAATATATATGCTTCCTTGATAAGGAAAATAAAAATAAAACATAATAAGCACATGAAGATATAACAAAACCCTACCACACAACACACACCTATGAACATGCACATACTTACCCGCAAATAGATATACTGTTGGACCAATTATAATAAAGGAAAACAGATGACAATTATAATTTAGGACATCACCACTACAAACTACATACAATACATACACAAAAAAAAAATTATATAACAAAAAACATTGCATTCACATAACAACAAATAAACGCCCCGCACCACACAAGGACGAGCTGCATACACATCACCATACACCATAATACACACCTCTATTAAACAAGAACACGTGTCTGCATAACATTACATATACATTACTCCATGGACCCAAGCTTACCTTGAATACTCGAGAACTCTCTAACCCCGATAGCAAAAAGAAAAACCACCCAAACCACTCAACTGAAACTCCTGCATACACCCACAAACACAGGCTGCATCAAACATGCTTAAACAGTGTAAGCAATCAAAGCACAAGTACCAATCCTGATCCAGTTGCAGAAGAGATACGCAAACTCAATAAACATCTGGCTTCAATACTAAAATGAAAAAGACTAAGGACATCACAAAGAGCACAGCAAGAAACACCTGGAACAGCAGAGATGGGAGATGGGAGGAGCAGGAGCCAGTAGTGATGGACCACCATCTACTGGCCAACAAACACAAGAAGAGGCCGGTGTGAGTTCCCTGGCTGAGGAAGATGTGGGCCAAACAGAGGAAGATTCTGGCCAAACTACCCAAACCCAACAATCAGAGGAAGGTGGAGATAGTTCTCAGGCTACTGAATCGCAAGCAACATCAAAAAAGAGAAGACGCCAACCACCATTTACAAAGAGGGCCAATAAAAACATGGGTGCTGGTACGAAGGACCGTATCTGGAGGGAGATAACTGACTCAGTTAATGCGGTGGGCCCAACTGTCCGCACACCCCAAGGAGTTCAAAGACGGTAAGTACATACTGAGCAACACTGACAAACACTATTATATGCATTAACTAAGATGTAAGCACCATTTCCTAAGTCATGTTGCCAATAGCAACCAATACTATTACATATGTAACCTTTGAGAAGGTGAGACATAAGTGAACCACTAAATCTTTGTTTGCTAACTTTCAACATCTATCTAGATTTGTTATTTACATAAATGTAATACATTTTTTATGTATGTGTCCAAGTTTTGCAAAGTAATGTATGGTGTGAGTTTTGAGATTGCTATGTATAGCTATACAATTGGTGGAATGTGTCCAAAAAGTATGCTACAAATGTACTTATGTTTATTTTTGTTTCCTTTCACCCAGCCACCAAAACATATGTAGTTGGGCTGACTTCAAGTCCCGCCTGAAGCAGAAAAGGTCTGAGCATTGGAACGCTTCGAGGGCAACAGGAGGCGGGCCACTCCCTGAGAGTGTAGAATTTATAGACCTGGAGGAGCAAGCAATGGTCTGTATGTCCTACGAGCAGGTGGCAGTTGTGTCCGAAATGGACACTGACACACCTACATTGGAATGTCCACATTCCTTGGAACGTAATATTTGAATCATATATTGCCAATTGTTTACTGTATACATTTATAAAATTATTATTCTTCTATTCTTCCAAACACAGCACATGAGGTGGGGGGAAGTAGTAACACCTCCATTGTGGGTCAGGAAAGACCACCATCCCAGGCCCACACTGCCCCCCCCCCCCCCCCCACCCCACCCCAAAAGCAGTCTCCCGGAGCTTCTGAGTGAGATAGTCAGTCATGGAGTAATTAACACCAACTTCAAAGACCAGATGCTCCAGGAGGTATTTGAGCTGTCCTACAGGGTCAGTGACCTGACCTCTAGTGTGCGACAAGGCATGTGCAACATGACCTCCTCTGTCATGACCTCAACACCACTACTGGGCAAGGCATACAGACCATTGCTGCCCTCCTTGGCCACAGTCTCAGGGAGGTGACAACACCTGGCCCATCCCCTACCCCTGCCCAGGGCCCTCAAAGATCAATGCGCAGATCTACCACAGAGCAACAACCCCTTCAGGTGGGGACTTAAAGGGAAAAAAAATTCTCTACAGATGCGGTCACATTTCCCATCACCCATGTTCTTTATGTTCTAAAATGCTTTCTTAATGGTTTGTGGGACCAGAATGTCAAACTCCCTCCTGCTGAATAGGGTTTGGCATCTTCTCTTTTATTTCAGTGCCTGTGATGCATGAGCCTGTGAACTTGTCCCACTTTCCTCTTCAGATTGTGGTCTTGATAGTTGGGTTTGGGTATTGTGACCAGAATCTTCCTCAATTTGCCCCACATCTTCCTCTGCCAGGGTAATGAGACCAGTCTCTTGTTGTGTTTGTTGGACAGTAGATGGGGGACTTCACTACTGTGTACTGTCATACTCTTTTCTGCACAGGCAGGTGTTTTTTGCTGTGCAATGTTATGTACTATTTTTTTACCTTATACTTTGTTTTTGTGAACATAATGTAATATTGGTTTAGATAAAAAATTATACCCCCTTACACTTTAATATTAAATGGTGTTTGTCTTATTGTGGGCCATCGTAATGTATTTGATTGCTGCAAAATAAACAAATGCTATTTTGTATGTTTGTGTGGATATAAAGAACATACTAGGAGGAAAATTTGGTCAGATGGGAGTTTCAATGAAGATGGGATGTTGCCTATAGAAACAACAAATATTATACTTCACATGTATCTTGCTCATTCTATTCAGGAGTATGTTTGGTTACTATGAGCAACATGCCATCTTAAATAGAACTCACATCTGATCTAATTAACCCATAGGAATGTATTAGGTAAAGCATGAGTTAATAACATGAGTGCCGTAACTAGGTGTGTGCCGATGGTGCCTTGCCCACAGCGCACATGCACTGAAGGCGCACAATCGGCAGCACACCTCCCCCCCTCCGCATGGCCGCAGTCACTTCAGTGCTGCATTCTGCCTCCTGCCAGCTTGCGGAGCCGCCCCCCCAAAGCCGCAGCCACTACTCTCAGCCCAGCGCTCCTGCACTGTCTGCCTCCCACCAGCTGCCACAGCCACTGCTCTCAGCCCAGCGCTCATGCCTCCCGCCAGCTGCCAGAGCCATCTCTGGTCTCCGAGTCCCGCTGATGCCTGCCTCCTGCTGCCGCCTCTGATCATGCCGCAGCCGCCAGCTCCCAGGTCTCTGCCTCCTCTGCCGTTAATGCCGGATCGCAGGTGAGGGTGAGTATCTCTATCTCCCATAAAAGGGGGACTGCCTGCCGTAATGTGTAAAAAGGGGGACGCTGCCTGCCGTAATGTGTAAAAAGGGGACGCTGTCTGCCGTAATGTGTAAAAAAGGGTTCGCTGTCTGCCGTAATGTGTAAAAAGGGGACGCTGTCTGCCATAATGTGTAATAAGGGGGACGCTGTCTGCCGTAATGTGTTAAAAGGGGACGCTGTCTGCCGTAATGTGTAAAAAAGGGGATGCTGTCTGCCGTAATGTGTAAAAAGGGGGGCGCTGTCTGCCGTAATGTGTAAAAAGGGGACGCTGTCTGCCGTAATGTGTAAAAAAAAAAGAGGACGCTGTCTGCCGTAATGTCTGCCTAATGTGTAAAAAAGGGGAGGCTGTCTGTCGTAATGTGTAAAAAAGGGGACGCTGTCTGCCGTAATGTGTAAAAAGGGGGACGCTGTCTGCCGTAATGTGTAAAAAGGGGGACGATGTCTGCCGTAATGTGTAAAAAAGGGACGCTGTCTGCTGTAATGTGTAAAAAGGGGCACGCTGTCTGCCGTAATGTGTAAAAAGGGGACGCTGTCTGCCGTAATGTGTAAAAAGGGGACGCTGTCTGCCGTAATGTGTAAAAAAAAGAGGACGCTGTCTGCCGTAATGTCTGCCGTAATGTGTAAAAAAGGGAACTGTCTGCCGTAATGTGTAAAAAGGGGACGCTGTCTGCCGTAATGTGTAAAAAGGGGATGCTGTCTGCCGTAATGTGTAAAAAGGGGATGCTGTCTGCCGTAATGTGTAAAAAGGGGACGCTGTTTGCCATAATGTGTAAAAAAAGGGGACGCTGTCTGCCATAATGTGTAAAAAGGGGGACGCTGTCTGCCGTAATGTGTAAAAAGGGGGACGATGTCTGCCGTAATGTGTAAAAAAGGGACGCTGTCTGCTGTAATGTGTAAAAAGGGGGACGCTGTCTGCCATAATGTGTAAAAAGGGGGACGCTGTCTGCCATAATGTGTAGAAGGTGGACGCTGTCTGCCGTAATGTGTAAAAAGGGGGACTGTCTGCCGTAATGTGTAAAAAGGGGGACGCTGTCTGCTGTAATGTGTAAAAAGGGCTCTACCTGGTGTAGTGGTGCTAATGTGCAGCATAATTTGAATAATGAAGACTACTGTGCATCGTAGTATGAATTGGTATTATTTTGTGGCCACGCCCCTTCCCCATGAAGCCACGCCCCTATATATTTTTTGCGTGCCTACGATGCACACTGCCACTGTATGGGGGGGGCACCAATGCCGTTTCTTGCGCACAACGCTAAAATGCCTAGTTACGGCACTGAATAACATTATAGGTTAGAGGGCATTATGTTGGGAATGTTGGTATATGAAACACTCTACAAATGTTGTAATCCATTAAACATGGCACATATGTGGGATATATAAGTACAGTATGTGCTTTTTGGATGGACAATGCAGCTTGATAGACAGCTCCAAGCAATGGGGGTAATTCCAATTTGATCGCAGCAGGAAAATTTTTAGCAGTTAGGCAAAACCATGTGCACTGCAGGGGTTGGCAGATGTAACATTTGCAGAGAGAATTAGATTTGGGTGGGTTATTTTGTTTCTGTGCAGGGTAAATACTTGCTGCTTTATTTTTACACTGCAATTTAGATTGCAGATTGAATTCACCACACCCAAATCTAACTCTCTCTGAACATGTTATATCTGCCACCCCTGCAGTGCACATGGGGGGTAATTCTGAGTTGATCGCAGCAGCAAATTTGTTAGCAGTTGGGCAAAACCATTTGCACTGCAGGTGTGGCAGATATAACATGTGCAGAGAGAGTTAGATTTGGGTGGGGTGTGTTCAATCTGCAATCTAATTTGCAGTGTAAAAATAAAGCAGCCAGTATTTACCCTGCACAGAAATAAAATAACCCACCCAAATCTAACTCTTTCTGCGCATGTTATATCTGCCTCCCCTGCAGTGCACATGGTTTTGCCCAATTGCTATCAAAAATCCTGCTGCGATCAACTTGGAATTACCACCATGGTTTTGCCCAACTGGTAAAAAATTTCCTGCTGCGATCAACTTGGAATTACCCCCAATGTGTCAGCTGTAAGCAATGTGTACACAGAAAGAGGCAAAATATTTTTTTTTTAAAACATACAAAATGTGTACGTTTGCTTAACAAACAAGACATGTTGTACATGTGCAATACACATGTGATTGATAATAAAAAACATTTGTGTTGATTGTGAGTTGAACATATACAGGGGGGGGGGTAAAAATACCATTTGCAGGAAGTGTAAAGGTACATACCATCTCAGAGAGCTAGAGATACAATGGCCTGTTCATGTGTTTGCATTGCAAACAGCTGCGCTCTATTGGCAATAATTAGCTGTGTGCGCCCTGTCAGGCACCTGTGCCGATCGATCGCTAGCTGTGCGCAGACCTAGACCTATTCAGCAGCTGCGAATGCCAAGTGTGTACTGATAGAGATTAGCTTTCCAGCGGTGCAGAAACCACGCCTGCGGCCCTTAGCATACTCCCCAACAAGATGCCCACCTTCATGCCCCTTTTTGCTAGCCTGCATAGCCATGCCCCTGCACCACCTTCAATAGGCCTCTTTGTCGTTGCGTGGCTGCGAACACAAAATCCATGTGTAGGCCTGCACATTTGTCGTACGGCGGCCCCTGCACATGCGCATTTGGCTCTTTGCACATGCGCATTTGGCTAAAATACGCCGCTTGTGATGCAAAGATTTGCTGCAATCAACTCTGAATTACCCCCAAAGTAAATAAGCTGGATAGAGATTTGTTATTGAGTGCTGAGCAGTGCACATACTGTACTGTATGCAGAGACTTTTTTGTACACCATTTGTTCCTCGGAGTAAAGGAATGACGGCCTCCGACATCTGTGCTTTCATTATAAATGTAATTCGCCCCTGTAGTTTGCCCCCAGTAGTTAGCCCCTGTAGTTTAGCCTCATGTAGTTTGACCCCAGTAGTTTGCCCCAAGTAGTAATGCCCCCAGTAGCTTGCCCCCTTGTAGTTTAGCCCCCAGTAGTAATGCCCCCCCCCCCCCTGTAGTTTTCCCCCAGTAGTAATGCCCCCTGTAGTTATTCCCCAAGTAGTAATGTGCCCCTGTTGTTTGCCCCAGTAGCTTGCCCCCTTGTAGTTTGTCCCCAGTAGCTTGCCCCTTGTAGTTTGCCCCCAGTAGTTTGCCCCCAGTAGTAATGCCCCCCCCCCCTGTAGTTATTCCCCAAGTAGTAATGCGCCCCTGTTGTTTGTCCCCAGTAGTTTGCCCCCTTGTAGTTTGCCCCAAGTAGATTGCCCCCTTGTAGTTTGCCACCGGTAGATTGCCCCCAGTGGTTAGCTCCCTGTAGCTTGCCCCCAGTAGATTGCCCCCTGTAGCTTGCTAATACAGTCACACATGTTTAAAAAAAAACACCATACTTACCAAGCCCCGCTCCCGCATCCGACCACTGTGATCTTCCTGGTGTCTGGCTCCCCGGCACTATGAGAGAGACGACATGACATCTCTCTCTGACAGAGCCAGAAGCCGGAGATCAGTAGTGAGCCCCTGCTGCCGGCTTCCGCTGTGCAGGGAGAGCCGGGCGCCGCTGGTAACACAATCTCAGCGGGCGCATGGCATCTCCCTGCGGCGCAGGCACACATCGGGTGAGGTGAGCCGGAGGAGGCGGAACTGCGTTCCGTCTCCAAGTGGAACTGACGGAACGCAGTCCCGCCCCGTTCCGGATCACTTTAACCCCTGATCCCCTAACCCTTAACCCTAACCCTCCTCCCCGCAGCCTAAACCTAACACCCCCCACACACTAGCCCTAACCCACCCGCTATACCTACGGTCAGGATGCTGGCTGTCTGGATTCAGATGCCGGTCTCCTGACCCTGTTGGGATGCCAGCATCGGCATTCTGACGGGTGTCAGTATTCTGGTGTCGGTATTCAGACTGCCGGCATCTTAACCGCATCCCAACTAGGTTATTAGATGTTCATTATATGGGATTAGAATCATTACATGTCAGTTCACCCAGGCGTGACACCCACCGACTCAGATCTTCATAATATTTTGTACACTTGATACTATGGGTTCAGTATGATTTACCGACGCACACAATACCGACGGTCATAATCCCAACAGCCATTGGCCTACAGTCAAAATACTGACACGGTCAAAATACCAACATTCATTATGCCGGCATCTTCAAAATGCCGACATAGTCAGAAAACCGACATTTGAAATGCCGACATGACAAAATAGCGACATGAGTTTTTCGGGGGGGGGGGTTGTGTGTCAATGTCGACATAGGCCAACATGGACACCGTCTAAGTGTGCCGCGTCCCCCTCCAGGTCCACTGGGATGAACCCCCCCTTTTTTTTTTCTCCATAAAAATGATAAAGTATGAAGTAAAGGAATATATAATGACTCTCAGAGTCCGGCAAGATTAATAATTCATTTTTTTCTGGAATCTCCATATTTTGATTGACAAAGGGTCAAATGTCAAAGTGATACATGGATTAGGGACTGAGATGTTAATTTTTTCCCCGATACACCTCACAAAAAACATTCCTGGATGAACTGACATGGAATGACCCACTAACAGACCATACAAGATTCTTATTAGGGCTCATACATTTTTGGTCTAATGACTCCTACTTTTTTTAAAAAACCTACAGTACGTATGTCATATCCAGCTATATAGAAGGACACAAACATCTATTTCTTTAACCTCTTGGGACTTTTTGGAAAGTCTGTAATCTCCTAGGCTACAGTACACTACACCTACCCCTTTTAAATTATTTTTGGTACTATGTCATACCTCCTAACATTCTTCTCCATGAAATTGGGCCTGAAAAGGGAGTGGTGCTTCGTGGGAAGGGGGCATGGCCTCATGGTACCCCGCCCCTTCAAAGTGGGGGGGTGCCCAATACTCTTTGAGATACTGGGCTGCCCCCAGGCTCTCCAGACAATGTGAATAGATACCCTGCGCAATGCATGGAATCTTCTCACACCTGCCCTGCTAGCGCGGGGACAGCACTCCCCCCAATTTCTCCCTTGGGACACTGCAGCCCATGTGCGGGACGGGATAAGTGTGAAATACCGATGGATGAGATGCCGGCTGTCAGTATACTGACATCGGCATCCCGTCCATCATAATCCCAACGGCCCTCCATTTAGCCCCCTAACCCTCATCTCTTCCTTACCCTAACCGTAACCCTCCATTGTGGGTGCCTAACCCTCCCCACTAAGGGGGTCATTCTGAGTTGATCGCTAGCTGTTTTAGTTCGCAGCACAGCGATCAGGCAAAAAATCGGCACTTCTGCGCATGCGTATGATGCGCAGTGCGCACGCACAACGTACTTTCACAAAAGCCAATGCAGTTTCACACAAGGTCTAGCGACGCTTTTCAGTCGCACTGCTGTTCGTTGAGTGATTGACAGGAAGTGGGTGTTTCTAGGAGGTAACTGACCGTTTTCTGGGAGTGTGCTGAAAAAACGCAGGCGTGCCAGATAAAAACGCAGGAGTGGCTGGGGAAACGGGGGAGTGGCTGGCCGAACGCACGGCGTGTTTGTGACGTCAAACCAGGAACTAACTAGTCTGAAGTGATCGCAAGGTAGGAGTAGGTCTCGAGCTACTCTGAAACGGCAACAGCGCTGCGATCTTTTTGTTTGCACTTCTGCTAAGCTAAGATACACTCCCAGAGGGCGGCGGCTTAGCATTTGCACTGCTGCTAAAAGCAGCTAGTGAGCGATCAACTCGGAATGAGGGCCTAGGTGCCTAACCCTAACCCTCCCTTCCCCGCTGCCTAACCGTAACCCTCCCCACTAGGTGCCTATCCCTAACCCTCCCCACTAGGTGCCTAACCCTAACCCTGCCTTCCCCGCTGCCTAACCCTAACACTCCCCACTAGGTGCCTAACCCTCCCTTCCCCGCTGCCTAACCCTAACCCTCCCCACTAGGTGCCTAACCCTAACCCTCCCTTCCCCGCTGCCTATCCCTAACCCTCCCCACTAGGTGCCTAACTCTAACCCTCCCTTCCCCGCTGCCTATCCCTATCCCTCCCCACTAGGTGCCTAACCCAAACTTTGCCTTTCCCACTGCCTAACCCTAACACTCCCCACTAGGTGCCTAACCCTAACCCTCCCTTCCCCACTGCCTATCCCTAACCCTCTCCACTAGGTGCCTAACCCTAACCCTCCCTTCCCCGCTGCCTAACCCTAACCCTCCCCACTAGGTGCCTATCCCTAACCCTCTCCACTAGGTGCCTAACCCTAACCCTCCCTTCCCCGCTGCCTAACCCTAACCCTCCCCACTAGATGCCTATCCCTAACCCTCCCCACTAGGTGCCTAACCCTAACCCTCCTTTCCCCGCTGCCTAACCCTAACCCTCCCCACTAGTTGCCTATCCCTAACCCTCCCCACTAGGTGCCTAACCCTAACCCTCCCTTCCCCGCTGCATAAACCTAACCCTACCCGCTAGGTGCCTAACCCTAACCCTCCCTTCCCTGCTGCCTAACCCTAACCCTCCCCGCTAGGTGCATAACCCTAACCTCCCCCTGTATGTGCCTAACCCTAATCTTCCCTCCCCGGTCCCTAACCCTAACTTTTCCCTGTATGAGCCTAACCCTAACCCTGCCCTGTCCCTAACCCTATGTTCCCATGAGTGTACCCTAAGCCTAACCCCCCTTCTGTTTCCTGAACCTAATCTCCCCCCACCCCCAGCGGCAGTACGGCAGCGCGTCCCACTGTCAGGACATTCGGGATGCCGGCTGTCGGTATTTTGGCGCAGGCATCCCATTCGGCGTCGGTATATTGACACCAGGATTGTGTCCTTCATCGGGATCCCAGCATCGGTACTGTGTATCGACTGCCGGGATCCCATTTATCGGTAAGCTGAATGCTTCCCTGTTGGACAGTTACAAAAAATTGGACTGTCCTGTGGAAAGTGGGACATTTGGGAGGTATGCTAAGTGGATGGTGCCAGTCAGAACATCTGCCTGTACATTTATGTAGTTACTACTATATATGCCTTGTGATATCATCTACATGTGTGATATGTTGACCCAGAAATGTTTTAAACATCAGATTATTGAAACATACATGCCACATTTCAGCGTTGGTTAAGTCTGGGTTAAATTTCTGGATTGTTTAAAAGTTTGCAGAAGATTTATATGCAGACGATCCGCCACAGACAGAAAGTGCATTGCGAATGAGGAAAAATAGGAATGAATCCCCAGCTGATAGACTCAGGATATTTTGCATGCAAAATAAAGTGATATAAGAACATTTACGCAGGAGGAGGAAGCGGTTTCATGCAGTGTAACATTTGTGTGCACTCTGAATTACATTATAGTTCTACTTCAAACTTTTCTAAACCAACAAGGCTTATTGGGGAAAACATCTTTAGTGAAAATTCTCATGGAAACAGGAAATCCTGTTCGGTTTGAATAGTTTCATCAGTTGAACATTTGGACATTTATTCATTTGTATTCCTAATCATTTTCTGTTATCTCTTATATAAAATATGTTGTTGGAAACACACAATTTTATCTTGTTCTACTCAAAGTGAGTAAAGTTTACCATAAACTAATATTTGGGGGTGATTTATAAAATGTAAGTACAGATGTGTCCACATACACCTTTCCTTTATCCTGCCGTGTACAGTATGGCACGACTTGGCATGAGATAGACTATGAGCTTTAGCCATGCTTTGTGATTTTTCTTACTTTTCCTCTTTAATATTCTTTATACATATTCTATTATGGCAAACAAAAATGTTAAAATGTATTCACTTGCTACTCGTAAAAGAAAGCTTAGATGTGCTATGCATGGCATGCCAAATTGACCAAAATAGAAACGGTGTAGTTTGTGGACACATCTGTATATGTAGGTCTTCACAGAAGAGGAAATCTATCTTTCTACACATCCCCTTACCGATTTGGCAGCCTGGTTTGTACATAGGTAGCATAGCTGGCAGTGCAAGTGGGCTGAGCGGGAGGCATGGTGGCACGATCGCGTCATCATGGCTCCAACCCTCAATGTATAGTCGGGGGCAGGGCTACAATGACGTGACTCTGCAAGAACTTGTGCTCTATTGTGTGCCGCTGGGGTGGGGGATGTGGGGGGCTTGAGGGTATGCGGGAGACTTGCCCACCTCTCCGGGGGATGGGAGTGCCGCGCGATTTTTAAGAGCCTCCCGGCCATTTTAGGAGGGAGGGCAAGTATGCCCAAAGCAACTAATCAGATTGTAACAATCATGTATCAAGTACATTCTATAAAATGATAGCCAGGATTTATTGGTTGCTGTTGGTAACATCTCCGCTTATCCTCTTTAGAAGATTTGTTAAAACTTAGTAATTTGGCGAGTTCTTAAAAAAACTACCCCAACATTTTCACTTCATCCCCCTATATAATAAGACGAGAGCCGTCTAGGCACAAGACTAGTATATAAGAGTCCTTAATTTTTTGTAATTGGTTTGGAATTTGTCAACTGTTGCTCGGTAGATTAGCTTTGGGGAATTTTTGTGATTGGTCAGGATTGGCCTATCATGGAACCTTAAGGAGTGGCTATGTGTGGCTCACAAGGCTGGTGTGAGCTTGGCATCCATCTTGTTGGATGGTGTTAGTCTCGAATGCCTCCCTGGATAAGTATTCTGTCATTTTGTCTTTATTTCCACATTTTCTTCCTGTTATCTGTTACCTTCCTTGGTCTGTCCTCTTTCCTGCTACTGTATCTCTTTCTATAACAGCTTTTCCTTTCCCACTTCTTCTCTGCTATCCCTGTCTACCTGCATTTTACCTTCCCCTCCTTCCATTTTACGCTGCAATACCCAGTCCCATGCGCTCTTCTCCACCCCACACCACTTCTTGGAGGCTCGCTCCAGGACAGTGCCATCATGGCCTTTCATCCCTTCTGGCATGGGACCTGCCGCCTCACACTCCACTGCTGGACTCATCGCTTATCTTCCTATTGGGAGAACGCAGCCCGGCTTCCCTCCTTCTGCCTCCCTGATCCGGTGTCACTGCTCAGCCGGAGCCCACCTCCCTATCACCTCTGCGATCTCCTGGCAGCGGTTCCCATGCTGGCGGTCACCACCATGCCGCCCAGCATTGTTGCGAGACACCCCATCCCCCCGCTGCTTGGTAATGGTTTGAGTCCTTCGCAGCTAGTCCCTCCTTTTTACCATGGCTGGTGAGGGGATAATTTCCCCAGTCTCTCACACAGCACCAGGCCAGTTTGCTTTGTAGTCAGACCCCCATTTTTTTTTTTACCCCTTCTGTTTCTTCTTCTTTTTCCACCTTTGATTCCTCTTCTTCATACAGTGTTTTCCCCCCTTGGTCAAAGCCGGTCCTAACCAATATGATGCCCTAGGCAAGATTTTGGCTGGTGCCCCCTAGCACTGCCGCTAGTTTTGCCTTTGACCCTGCACCCCTTTCCCAGCACTATCACCCCTCACCTATTGCAGTCCTCATTTTGGTGCTCAGACCCCCTATATTTTAAATAAGAACAGTGCGCACATTCAGTGCACAGCTTAAAAAGAGGTGTGTTCTTGCTGGGAATGGGCATAGCCACACAATAGTACCCCCAATTCAAATTATGCCACACAGTAGTGCAACTTTATTCACATTATATCATGCGAGAGTGTCCCTTATTCACGTTACATCACACAGTAGTACCACTTTACCTTATATACATTACTCCTCACAGTAGTGCCCCTTTTTCACATTACATCACACTGAATTGCTCCTTATTCACATTACACAACACCATATTGTTCTTTATTCACATTAGACGACACAGTAGTGCCCTTTCTATACATTATGCCACACAGTAGAGCACCTTATACACATAATGTCACACATTAGTAATGCATTTATACACATAATACCACACAGTAATGCCCCTTACACATATGACACACATTATTAATGTGCTTATAAACATAATGCGCCTAACACATAATGCCAACCTTTATTAATGCCCTTATACACATAATGTCCCTTACACATATGCCGCACATTATTAATGCCCTTATACACATAATGACACACATAATGTCCCTTATACCCTTACACATATGCCGCACATTATTAATGCCCTTATACACATAATGACACACATACTGTCCCTTATACCCTTACACATATGCCACACATTATTAATACCCTTATACACATAATGACACACATAGTGCCCGTTTCACATATGCCACACATTATCACTGCATTTGTACACATGACACACATTATCACTGTATTTGTACACATGACACACATTATGCCCCTTACACATATGCCGAACACTACTGCACAACCAACCCACCTGCACACAGCACTCACACGGCCGCTAACACTGTGACCTCTGCCTCTGCTTGGATACAGTTGTATCCTCCTACATCTTTCCTCAATACGCCATGCAGTAGGAGATGCCTGACACTAGTCATCTGGCAGCTCTGATAATGGTGGATGCCTTTTTTGATGAAAATGCGTCTTATTTGCATTACTATGTGGCTGGGATGCACAAGCAGCTTCTGCTGATTTAAATAATAATAAGGAGTGCTTATGTAATGTGTTTAATGTCCATACCTGTAAAAGAATTAGTTACAAATTGTTTGTCACAATGTTTACAGCCCCTCTCCATTGAATGGGTGTGTTATAAGTCCAGAGTGCATTTGAATGGGGTTCCGCTTTTTGAAAGTCTGTCAATTACAACTGATCTGGGCACCAGTGAATAGATGACTGACCCTGCTACTGTCCCTACCTCACTGTGTTTCCCGTTCTTTCGATGCTGCTCACCTTTGTCCCCCATACGGCTTGGTGAGCGGCGTCAATCAGTGTGTTGCGCTGACGTGACCTCCGTTCTCCGTGCTCCGTCTCTCCAGCAACACGTTCTCTAGGCTGACACTTCTGGTCTACATAATCAACGGTTTCCTGTTACATATGATTTGACCTCTACACTTGACATTGTATGAAAGTTGTTCCAAAGTTTCCCCTTTGGTTTTTAACAGCAGGGTCAGTCATCTATTTATTGGTGCCCAGATCGGATGTAATTGCCGGACTTTCAAAAAACGGAACCCCATTCAAACGCACTCCGGACTTATAACACACCCATTCATTGAAAGGGGTTGTAAACATTATGAGAAACAATTTTTAACTAATTCTTTTACAGGTATGAACGTTAAATACATTACATAAGCACTCCTTATTATTATTTATATCGAATTTCCATGGTTGTTCAGGAGCTGCTCATATATTTAACATTAGAAGCGCAGTATATATATATTTGATGTTATAGCTTCTGCTGATTAAAATGATATGCGGCATGCCTATATTCTGTGTGCAGCTGTCGCTGTATCTGTATATGAAATGCTACATTACAGTGATTTCCAGGAATGAACTGTAACGTAGCATTTCGTATGCAGATTCAGCCACAGTTACACACAGAATATAGGCATGCCGCATATCATTTTAATCAGCAGAAGATGCTGGTGCCCCTAGGCATTTTCCTAGTTTGCCTATACCTAGAGCCGGCTCTGCCCTTGGACTTCCCCTGTTTTTTCTACTGTTTCTAATTCTCCTCGGTTTCCCCCTGTCCCTGTCTCCTACTCCACTTTTACCCTTCTTTCTTCTCTTGGTGGCCATTTTTCTTATTGGCTGTTGCCTTTTTATCTTACCCTTTTTTCCCCTCACCATTTCCAGCCTTCTTTTGTTTGGATTTTTCCCCTGCACAGTCCTGGTCGCCACAATATTCCCTGCAGCCAGCTGGGCCTAATTGAAATTGGATCGCTTATGCGATCCAATGCGCAGTTTCCCAGGGGCTGTGTAATTGTGCACGCACAGGACCCGTTCCTTATATGCTCCGATTGGATCCCGCATTGCCTCTCAGGCATGCAAAGGCGGAATGGTGGCTTGCATTTCCAGAAACAGGGGAGTTTGCTCCTGTTTTTTGAGAGTGCAGAGGCCAGGGACTGTGTCACGTATGCAGATTCCTTGGCCTTGCAGTCCGCCCTGCGACAGGTATTCTTAGTGAACTCAGGCCTAACCTGTCATTGAGAGATGAACATTGCAACAGACGGTCACAATGTTAATTACGCACTGCTTCTGCATTACAGCATACTGTAGCTATCGCACATGCAGGAAGGAGGTGAGATTTCACCTCCTCCTGCATTTTCATTGCTTTGGATTTTCAGTTGCAAAAGCTGCTGCGAGCGGTTTTGCATTTGCCATCCATGATGAATGAGCACTGGCGTATTTATAATGCGTGCAGTATGTGCGGTGCACACAGGCCCCTGGAGGTCCAGGGGGGCCACACCGTACACCCTGCACCCATTAATAGAAATACTTACCCTCCAAAGTCCCACGGCGCAGCAGCAGCACTGCTCAAATCACTGGGAAAATGGCGCGGCACCATTTTCCTGGTGTTTCGCACATGCTCAATAGGTAAAACACTGGGAGAATGGCCGCTGCGCCATTTTCCCAGAAATCTATGCATGCGCTGTAGACTCTGGGACAGCCCTAGGGACCCTAGTGCCCAGAGTCTACACAGATCTGCTGGCTAGAGAGAAGGGGGCCCAGCCGGAGCCAGAACACGGGCCTCCGCCTTTCTAGAAACGCCCCTCTAAATGACAACAACTGGGGGTGTGAAGGGATCTTTTTTAATGTTTTCTCTGAGGGGTCCTTAATTCAATTGGCTTATAGTACTCATGGTCCATGGGAGTTTTTTTAAATTTTCTCCATCACTTGGGCCTGTGCTAACTTCTCCTCCTTTTGGTTACCATTCTTTCTTTCATTTCTTTTGATTCCTTACTGACGTTTATGAGTCTGTTTTCTATTGCATGGAGCTACTAGCTGGACCAATAGATGTTTGGCAGTTGGGGGGGCAGTTATTTGATCTAGCGTGTGATGGCAGATTTGTCGAGCTCAGTGGCCCGAGGTGTCGGAGGTCTGGTCAGAGATTGTCTCACAACATGGGGGCGGGGTTTCTTGGGGCCCCGTTGCCTTAGCTAGAGCTCGTAGGCAGACCGACGTGGATGTTTTCGCTATGTGTTTCCATGTTTTGGTGGTTCTGCTACCATGGTTTCGGTCAACTGGTTATTTCTGACATAGCAGGGGCCATGCGTTTGATTTGGATCTTGGAGTTTTTCTTGGGGGATGTTTTTTATTTCTGGATTGTCCAGATGGTGGTTTTTAGGGTGATATGCTCCGGTTCTTTGAACCTGGCGATGGTGGGTAGGTGCTACCAACCAGCGGCTGCATAAGCCGTTGTGGAGCACATTCCCTGTGAAGGGCAGCTAGTATGGCCTACCTCTGCAGAATGACTTTGGTCATCTGTACCTGCGGACACGCTAGTAATGTCTGTTAGAAGGTGCTTTTGGTCTTCACAGCTCATCTTACACATGTCACAGGAAGGGTGTATCAGTCGCCTCCTGCTTTAGCTTAGAATTATTTGTCTGGAGCTGAGTGTTTGTAGCGTCCATCTTTGCTCCCCAAAAATTAAGTAAAAGCTCAGCATCAAACCTTTTAATAAATCAAGTTATGACCTTTCAACCAAAGCAGCCAGTGTCTATTTGTAGTGATAAGATACTTAAATGCAGTACGTTGTACATATTGGTTAATTGCAATAAAGTTATGGAAGCCTTATACTTTTGTGAGTTTAGCAAGGTGTCTTCAAACTATTAAATCAAAGAAGAGAATTAATTAAAAAAAATAATTGAGTTAAAATTTCTGACAACTAACGTGAAGAGAACTCCAGGGTACACTGGTTAAAAATGAGAAAATAAACAAAACAGTGACGAAACAGAATAGACCGCACAAAATAAACAGCACTTAAATCAAAGGAAGATTTGCGTCGGCTGATCCGATTCAGGTCGGCACTGGTCATAAATGATATTAATTTAAAATATGGGATCTGAGACTCAGTTTCTGGAAAGTATGTTCTCGTTAATGAATCTTTTAATCTCTGCATGCTGCTTTGATATTTTGTGTGATACAAAGCCTAAACATTTAATTGCTTGGCTTTCCACGGCTCAGTGGGGCTCGTTACATTCAAAGTGAATGGATGAGCTACTAAACACAGCTGGATAGTTCTGTGTCCTTTACACATCTCCGGAGTGGGTGCTTGCCGTGAATTCTTCAATTTTTTATTTTTGCATAATTTTTGGATAATTTTCCACTGCACAAAGTCACATGCTGCAAAACTAGAAGAAGAAAACAGCGAGAAAAACAATACTAGTTGAATAAGATAGTTTAAGGGTTTAGTATATGGCATGTTATCAGGATTTAAATATACTTGCTTTCAATAGTAACAATTAGTCTACGCTGGGGAAATGTTCAGTTCTGTAGTGATTAAAAAATATAAGTCAGATTCTGGGGGACATTTACTAAGCAGTGAAAGAGCGGAGAAGTGAGTCAGTGGATAAATTGCCCCATCAACCAATAGCAGCTCTGTATCATTTTATAGTATGCAAATTATAGATGTTACTTCAGTGCTGATTGGTTGCCATGGGCACTTCTCTACTGGCTCACTTCTCCGCTCTTATCACTGCTTAGTAAATGTCCCCCTAAGGACCCTATTCAGATCAGATTGCAGATTCTGCTAAAAACCAGAATCTGCAATCGTTTCTGTCGCATGCTGAGGGCTGCACAGTGCAGGGCAAACTCACCCAGCATGCTGACCGTTCCACACATGGCTGCGACCGCAATTATATTGCAATTATATAGTAGCTGCGGACAACCTCTACCTTCGCAGCCCGGCAAAGGCAGGCGGCCCGCAGCCATTTTTTCCATCGAAGCAGCTGCGTGTGACGCCACACAGCTGCTCAGAAAATGGCGCCGACCCTCCCCAATTTGTAGTGACCCACCCCCACAACGCTGCGTCCCCTCCTCTTTAAATGCCTCTGCCTGTCAATCAGGCAGAGGTGTTTGCAGCCAATGTGATCCGATCGGACGGGACCTGCGTGTGTGCATTCCCGCCGGCAAAAGGGAAATTGCGGTCACATCATGTTGTGACCTGAATAACCCCCTAAATAAATAGCAAAGGGATGTGTATAAAGATAGATTTCTACTGTGAGGTCGGGCGTATAAGTATATTTACACCTGTTGCATACGAGTCAACAGCGCGTCAGGGCAAATGTAAGGTTATACCAAAATACAATTAACCTATTGGTGAAAAAGGTTAAATATGGTAATATATATATATATATATATATATATATATTGCTCAAAAAAATAAAGGGAACACTTAAACAACACAATGTAACTCCAAGTCAATCACACTTCTGTGAAATCAAACTGTCCACTTAGGAAGCAACACTGATTGACAATCAATTTCACATGCTGTTGTGCAAATGGAATAGACAACAGGTGGAAATTATAGGCAATTAGCAAGACACCCCCAATAAAGGAGTTGTTCTGCAGGAGGTGACCACAGACCACTTCTCAGCTCCTATGCTTTCTGGCTGATGTTTTGGTCACTTTTGAAAGCTGGCGGTGCTTTCACTCTAGTGGTAGCATGAGACGGAGTCTACAACCCACACAAGTGGCTCAGGTAGTGCAGCTCATCTAGGAAGGCACATCAATGCGAGCTGTGGCAAGAAGGTTTGCAGTGTCTGCCAGCGTAGTGTCCAGAGCATGGAGGCGATACCAGGAGACGGGCCAGTACATCAGGAGACGTGGAAGAGGCCGTAGGAGGGCAACAACCCAGCAGCAGGACCGCTACCTCCGCCTTTGTGCAAGGAGGAACAGGAGGAGCACTGCCAGAGCCCTGCAAAATGACCTCCAGCAAGCCACAAATGTGCATGTGTCTACTCAAATGATCAGAAACAGACTCCATGAGGGTGGTATGAGGGCCCGACGTCCACAGGTGGGGGTTGTGCTTACAGCCCAACACCGTGTAGGACGTTTGGCATTTGCCAGAGAACAAGATTGGCAAATTCCCCACTGGCGCCCTGTGCTCTTCACAGATGAAAGCAGGTTTTCACTGAGCACATGTGACAGACGTGACAGAGTCTGGAGACGCCAAGGAGAACGTTCTGCTGCCTGCAACATCCTCCAGCATGACCGGTTTGGCAGTGGGTCAGTAATGGTGTGGGGAGGCATTTCTTTGGGGGGCCGCACAGCAGTCCATGGGCCCACCAGAGGTATCCTAACTGCCATTATGTACCGAGATGAGATCCTCAGACCCCTTGTGAGACAATATGCTGGTGCGGTTGGCCCTGGGTTCCTCCTAATGCAAGACAATGCTAGACCTCATGTGGCTGGAGTGTGTCAGCAGTTCCTGCAAGACGAAGGCATTGATGCTATGGACTGGCCCCCCCCCCCCCCCCGTTCCCCAGACCTGAATCCAATTGAGCACATCTGGGACATCATGTCTCGCTCCATCCACAGATTGTCCAGGAGTTGGCGGATGCTTTAGTCCATGTCTGGGAGGAGATCCCTCAGGAGACCATCCGCCACCTCATCAGGAGCATGCCCAGGCGTTGTAGGGAGGACATACAGGCACGTGGAGGCCACACACACTACTGAGCCTCATTTTGACTTGATTTAAGGACATTACATCAAAGTTGGATCAGCCTGTAGTGTGTTTTCCACTTTAATTTTGAGTGTGACTCCAAATCCAGACCTCCATGGGTTAATAAATTTGATTTCCATTTTTGTGTGATTTTGTTGTCAGCACATTCAACTATGTAAAGAACAAAGTAGATGTGTTATTTTAGTGTTCCCTTTATTTTTTTGAGCAGTGTATATATATCCAAATTCACATAGATGCACTCTCCTTTTACTTTTCTTCACCATGCAGGGTGCTCTTTAATTATTCCTCAACTGTCCATATCCACCAAAGTAAAGGCACTCATTACTTTTGCATTTTTGACAATACAGAATTATTTTATTATTCAATCTTCAGGCAGAGCTGTATTAATCCGCTGCTTCAGTGTAATGAGCATGTTCATTAGCAGGGATTCATAAATTCAACATAACTATCACTATGTCACTTTCCATACACCTACGTGATTATTGGAAAATCCTTAGTGGTTACAAACATACTATATGATACTCAATTTTATGACTCCACTTAATGTCATCATGCTCTTCCTCCATTAAACACATCATATCTCCTTAATATGTCTGTCTATCTATCTATCTATCTATCTATCTATCTATCTATCTATCTATCTATCTAGATAAAGTGGATCTATCATGAATGAATTAATCCTCAATTGCAACAAAACCCCAGAAACTTATCTGCAAATGTTTTAAATAAGAGAGCAGCTGAATATGTATAAGGGGTCGCGCTAGAGCCAATTAGATGACAGAATTAGCCAGTGCTTAAAAATGAATAACAATTTATTACACACTTATACATCACTTTAAAAATATATAAAAACAGACAGCACCAAGAGATACAATTACATGTAACAATCAAGAATGTAATAACTGCTTATGTTACTTATATTGCATTTCAACTGTCTCAATGTCTAAATGTCTCAATTCCTCAATGGGAAAGATAAAATTGTAAAGAGTGCAGACCAGAGATATATAATAAAAATATGTAGATTTGACCCAGATTATAAAACCGGTTAGAGACTGGGGTCCAGTTGAAAAAGATAGATAGAGTCAATTATATATATATATATATATATATATATATGTGCGTATCCAAGCTATTCGTTTTTAGTTAATTAGCTCATAGACGATCCCTTATAAAGTACTGCGATGTGCCGTATGATAAAAGACTGTCGCCAAATACCGCTACTCACTCTATCCCTGCAATATGGGACCTGTTTGAGGGTGAGAGGAGAAGGAGGTCTATCCCGAGTGTCCTCGGGTAGATACAGTTGGATCTTAGCGCCATTAAGTTCTCCAATTAGATGGATGCGGCTGTATGCTAGCGGCGGCTCGCTTCAGTTGACGGTGGCTGTATATGGGATCAGCGACTGTGATAGTGTGAAGACAGGTTGCTTGGAACAGGTTCCCCAGTGGTCTCCAGTTATAGAGGGAGTCCTACTCCCTGTGTAACTAGACAACACTGGGAAACCTGTTCCAAGCAATCAGTCATGTTGGGCATATGTACACTGTAATATAAAGGTACTGATTCAGGTAGCGTAATATGTTATCCCAGCCAGTGGCGGTTCTTGCCACGGGCAAGCAGTACTTTTGCCCGGGGCGCCGCCTTCCGGAGGGCGCCGGCGCCATCCGGAGGGCGCCGCACCAGGGCAAGATCCGCCACTGTGCCCCCCGCAGTGCCCAGCTGTGCCCCCCGCTTTGAAGGGAACCAGACGCGTAGCGTCTAGTTTACCTTCATTGAGAGGACCTTAGTTGTGCGGTGCGCGATGACGTCATCGCACACTGCACAGCAAAGGTCCTCTCCATGAAGGGAAACTAGACGCTTTGGTCTAGTTTCCCTTCATGGAGAGGACCTTTGCTGTGCGGTGCGCGATGACGTCATCGCGCACCGCACAGCATAGTGGCACAGACACTAGGGGTCATAATTGACCTCTAGTGTCTATGCTGTTCTATGGGAGAGACGTAATAACGTCTCTCCCATAGATCGAGGAAAGGAGAGAAGAAGAACGGCGCCGGCGGAGGAGGTCTGCAGCGGTCTGGATCTGGAACGGGGATGGTAAGTATACTTTTTTTTATTTTTATTTTTTTTAGCATCGCTACAGGGGCATAAATGGGGGCGTAACTGACCACGCCCCCATTCGAAGCCACGCCCCGCCCCCTATACTTTGCCCGGGGCGCCACAATCCCAAGAACCGGCCCTGATCCCAGCGGTTGGGATGCAGGTGGTCACATGACCTTTCGGGGGTGGTGGCTATGGCAGTGGCTATGGCTAACCCTTGGGGGGGAAGGGGCGGTAGTGGCTTTGGCTAACCACTCCATTAGTGCCTAACCCTAACCCCCTACTGTCTAATCCTCCCCGCCCTCCCCCCACAGTGTCTAACCCTAGTCCCCAAATCTCCCGGGCCCGACCCGTACCCCGATACTTGCCTTCAGGAAGTCAGCTGTCAGTTTCTAACTCTCTCTGCACATGTTACATCTGCCTCTTTTGCAGTGCAACATGGTTTTGCCCTTTAGAGAAACATTTTGCTGCTGCGATCAGGTCTGAATTAGGCCCTGTGTCGGGCACAATACACAAAAGAGGAGCACTTGTCTGGCCTTTACCTCTGCCTCCTAGTGCGGACACTAACATCGGCCATAGAAGCAATAACTGCTATGGGTGCCCCAACCGGGATTGTTTGCTGCTGATGCTGGTGGCTGGCCACGGACTATCAGTCTACACCGGGAGGTGCAGTGCTCATAGTCATAAGATATAGCGTGACCATGCTGTCATCAGTGTGCCCTCTGCAGGGCCGGACTGGCCATCTTGCACTTTTGGCACATGCCAGAAGGGCCGATGGGCAGGTGGGCCAATTCGGTCCCTCAGAGAGCCGGGGAGGGCGCTCGTACCTCAGCCTCCGGCTCTCTGGTTCTGCCGCCCCCACAGGTCTCCATGGAAATGGGGGGGGTGCCGCAAGTCAACGCCCGCCCCCGGACTCGCAGCGCACCCTCGCACCCAGCAAGTGTCACCATGGTAATGGGGGCTGTCCCACAAGTACACGCCCCCAATGGCTCGTGGCACGCCCCGGTACATCGTGCATTGGTGCTCGCAAATGCACCGACCATTTTTAAGCCTCAGTCCGTCGCTGGCCCTGTGTATATTGCTGCAGCGCAGTGTCTGCAGATTATCGCCACAAGCAGAGCCGGCCTTAGGCATAGGCAAACTAGGCAATTGCCTAGGGCATCTGGTATGCCTAGGGGCACAAGCTTCTTCTGCTGATTAAAATGATATGCGGCATGCCTATATTCTGTGTGTAGCATTTCGCATGCAGATACAGCCACAGTCGCACACAGTATATAGGCATGCTGCATATCATTTTAATCAACTGAAGCTGCTTGTGCATCCTAGCCACATAGCAATGCAAATAAAATGCATTTTCATAATAAATAGGCACCTGACGTTAGCAGAGCTTCCAGTTAACTCACGCCAGGAACTATATGTGTCATTATGTGTATAAGGGCATTAATAATGTTATTATGTGTATAAAGGCACAAAAAATGTGCGGCATATGTGTAAGGGACATTATGTGTGTCATTATGTGTATAAGGGCATTAACAATGTGCGCATATGTGTAAGGGAATTTATATGTATAAGGGCATTAATAAGGGTTGACATAATGTGTTGGTGCATTATGTTTATAAGGACATTAATAATGTGTGTCATATGTGTAAGGGGCATTACTGTGTGGTATTATGTGTACCAATGTGTGGCATTATGTGTGGCATATAAGGTGCTATACTGTGTGTGGCGTACCGTATAGAAAGGGCACTACTGTGTGGTCTAATGTGAATAAAGAGCAATATGGTGTGGTATAATGAGAATAAAGAGCAATAGGGTGTGGTGTAATGTGAATAAGGAGCAGTTCAGTGTGATGTTATGTGAATAAGGGGCACTACTGTGAGGCGTAACGTATATAAGGTAAAGTGGTACTGCTGTGTGATGTAATGTGAATAAGGGACACTATCGCATGATAAATTGTGAATAAAGTTGCACTACTGTGAGGCATAATTTGAATTGAGGGTACTATTGTGTGGGCATGCCCCTTGCCAGCAAAAACACATGCCTTTTTGGGCTGTACGCCGAATGTACACAGTGTTCTTATTTAAATTACAGGGGGTAGGAAAAAAATAAAAGGACTGCTATGGGTGGTGGGTGATGGTGCTGGGAAAGAGTTGCAGGGTCAGAGGCGGAACTAGCGGAGGTGCTAGGGGGCACCAGCCAAAATCTTGCCTAGGGCATCATATTGGTTAGGGCCGGCTCTGGCCACAAGGGTCACGTTATTACAAGTACTTGTGTATAAGTCATTTTTTTTGCAACGTTTCTGCCATCATCACAATCTTACCTGAAAAATCTTCAGCTTCACTTTATAGGTGTCTCAGCGGCTACTGCAGCATCTGGCGCTGGTTCTCCTCCAGCTGCTGGTTTTTCTCTGTGCGAGGGACCTGTTTACTGAGTCATGGAACCTTCTGTCTATCAGACGTTGATTTGGCGGCAACCCTGCAGGAGGTTTTCACCTTTCCCGGATTCCGGGATTCTCCAGGATTTGGTGGCAACTCTCCAGGGGGTAAATTTACTAAGACGGGAGTTCTATTTAAGATGGGATATTGCCCATAGCAACCAATCAGATTCTATTTCTCATTTATCTAGCACCTTCTTGAAGATAACACCTGGAATCTGATTGGTTGCTATGGGCAACATCCCATCTTAAATAGAACTGCTGTCTTAGTAAACTTACCCCCAGGAGTGTTTTCCCCTTTCTTGGAATCCAGGATTTTCCTGGAATAAGGGGACCCTGGGAGCTGAGCGCAGGTGCAGCGCGCAGCCAGCAACACACAGGGCTATGCCCGATTCTCACTATGCGACAGGGGCTAGGTCGGCACATAGTCAGTATCGCAAGCACACTCATTATGTGCTTGCAATACGGACTATGTGCGATTTTGGCTAAGTGTCAATTTTGACTATCTCTTCTAAAGAGATAGTTAAAATTGACTTGCCTGCACAGTCTATCTATTCTTGCGATACCGACCACGCAGGACCGCGCATCGGCATCGAATCGGGATCGCAATGTGACTTTCATGTTGCGATCTGCACTAACTTTTCTTTCGATTTTGACTATAAAGTCAAAATCATAAGAAAAAATCTCACTGTGTGTACACACCATTAGCCTCAATATGCCATGTTATGTGAGACTAGAGATGTGCACCGGACATTTTTTCGGGTTTTGTGGTTTGGTTTTGGATTCGGTTCCGCGGCCGTGTTTTGGGTTCGGACGCATTTTGGCAAAACCTCCCTTAAGAATTTTTGTCGGATTTGGATGTGTTTTGGATTCGGGTGTTTTTTTTCAAAAGCCCCTCAAAAACAGCTTAAATCATAGAATTTGGGGGGTAATTTTGGTCCTATAGTATTATTAACCTCAATAACCATAATTTCCACTCATTTCCAGTCTATTCTGAACACTGAACACCTCACAATATTATTTTTAGTCCTAAAATTTGCACCGAGGTCACTGGATGACTAAGCTAAGCGACCCAAGTGGCCGGCATAAACACCTGGCCCATCTAGGAGTGGCATTGCAGTGTCAGACAGGATGGCACTTAAAAAAATTGTCCCCAAACAGCACTTGATGCAAAGATAAATAAAAAAAGAGGTGCAAGATGGAATTGTCCTTGGTCCCTCCCACCCACCCTTTTGTTGTATTAACAGGACATGCACACTTTAACAAACTCATCATTTCAGCGACAGGGTCTGCCACATGACTGTGGCTGAAATGACTGGTTGGTTTGGGACCCCACCAAAAAAGAAGCAATCAATCTCTCCTTGCATAAACTGGCTGTACAGAGGCAAGATGTCCACCTCCTCCTCATCGTCCGATTCCTCACCCCTTTCACTGTGTACATCCCCTTCCTCATAGAGTATTAATTCGTCCCTACTGGAATCCACCATCTCAGGTCCCTGTGTACTTTCTGGAGGCAATTGCTGGTAAATGTCTCCATGGAGGAATTGATTATAATTAATTTTGATGAATATCATCTTCTCCACAGTTTCTGGAAGTAACCTCCTATGCCGATAGCTGACAAGGTTACCGGCTGCACTAAACACTCTTTCGGAGTACACACTGGAGGGGGGGCAACTTAGGTAAAATAAAGTCAGTTTGTGCAAGGGCCTCCAAATTGCCTCTTTTTCCTGCCAGTATACATACGGACTGTTTGAATGCCTACTTGGATGCTGTCACTCATATAATCCTCCACCATTCTTTCAATGGTGACAGAATCATATGCAGTGACAGGAGACAACATGTCAGTAATCGTTGGCAGGTACTACAGTCCGGACCGGATGTCAGCTATCGCTCCTGACTGCCCTGCATCACCGCCAGCGGGTGGTTTGGAAATTTTATCCTTTTCCTGGCAGCTCCATTGGCGGTAAAAAATGAAGGAGGAGCTGTTGGCGGGTCACGTAACACTTGACCTGACAATTGTCTCACCAGCAGGTCTTTGAACATCTGCTGACTTGTGTCTGCCGGAAAGAGAGATACCACGTAGGCTTTAAACCTAGGATCGAGCACGGTGGCCAAAATGTAGTGCTCTGATTTCAACAGATTGACCACCCGTGAATCCTGGTTAAGCGAATGAAGGGCTCCATCCACAAGTCCCACATGCCTTGCGGAATCGCTCCATTTTTGCTCCTTATTCAATCTCTCCAGCTGCTTCTGCAAAAGCCTGATGAGGGGAATGACCTGACTCAGGCTGTCAGTGTCTGAACTGACTTCACGTGTGGCAAATTCAAAGGGTTGCAGAACCTTGCACAACGTTGAAATCATTCTCCACTGCGCTTGAGTCAGGTGCATTCCCCCTCCTTTGCCTATATCGTAGGCAGATGTATAGGCTTGAATGGCCTTTTGCTGCTCCTCAATCCTCTGAAGCATATAGAGGGTTGAATTCAACCTCGTTACCACCTCTTGGTTCAGCTGATGGCAGGGCATGTTCAGGAGTGTTTGCTGGTGCTCCAGTCTTCGGAACGCGGTGGCTGAATGCTGAAAGTGGTCAGCAATTCTTGGGCCACCGACAGCATTTATATCACGCCCCAGTCGTTTTTAAAAAAAATTAAGCACCACCAAATTCATTGTATGTGCAAAACATGGGACGTGCTGGAATTTGCCCACATGTAATGCACGCACAATATTGGTGGCATTGTCCGATGTCACAAATCCCCAGGAGAGTCCAATTGGGGTAAGCCAATCTGCGATGATGTTCCTCAGTTTCCGTAAGAGGTTGTCAGCTGTGTGCCTCTTATGGAAAGCGGTGATACAAAGCGTATCCTGCCTAGGAACGAGTTGGCGTTTGCGAGATACTGCTACGGGTGTAGTATGGTATGCCGGTGGCCGGGCTCCCGGCGACCAGCATACCGGCGCCGGGAGACCGACCGCCGGCATACCGACAGCGTGGTGAGCGCAAATGAGCCCCTTGCTCCACGCTATTTTATTCTCCCTCCCCGAGGGAAAAAAAGTGTCGGTATACTGTGCGCCGGGATCCCGACAGTTGGCATACTGAAGTCCACCCACTGCTACTGGTGCCGCCGCTGCTGTTGTTGCTGCCGGAGGCATTACATCTACCCAGTGGGCTGTCACAGTCATATAGTCCTTAGTCTGCCCTGCTCCACTTGTCCACATGTCCGTGGTTAAGTGGACATTTGGTACAACTGCATTTTTTAGGACACTGGTGAGTCTTTTTCTGACGTCTGTGTACATTCTCGGTATCGGCTGCCTAGAGAAGTGGAACCTAGATGGTATTTGGTACATGGGACACACTACCTCAAGCAATTCTCTAAGTCCCTGTGAACTAACGGCGGATACTGGATGCACATCTAACACCAACACAGTTGTCAAGGCCTGAGTTATCCGCTTTGCAACAGGATGACTGCTGTGATACTGTATTTCATCTTCCTTGCAAAGGACTGTTGGACAGTCAATTGCTTACTGGAAGTAGTAAAAGTGGTCTTCCGACTTCCCCTGTGGGATGACGATCGACTCCCAGCAGCGCCAGCAGCAGTAGGCGTTACACTCAAGGATCCACCGGAGGAATCCCAGTTAGGAGAGGACTCATCAGACTTGCCAGTGACATGGCATGCAGGACTATTGGCGTTCCTGTCTAAGGAGTAAATTGACACTGAGGGAGTTGGTGGTGTGGTTTGCAGGAGCTTGGGTACAAGAGGAAGAAGGGATTTAATTGTCAGTGGACTGCTTCCGCTGTCACCCAAAGTTTTTTTAACTTGTCAATGACTTCTGATGAATGCGCTCCAGGTGACGTATAAGGGAGGATGTTCCTAGGTGGTGAACGTCCTTACCCCTACTTATTACAGCTTGACAAAGGCAACACACGGCTTGACACCAGTTGTCCGCATTTCTGTTGAAATAATTCCACACCAAAGAGGTGATTTTTTTTTTTGTATTTTGACCAGGCAGGTCAATGGCCTTATTCATCCCATGGACAACAGGTGTCTCCCCGGGTGCCTGACTTAAACAAACCACCTTTCCATCAGAATTCTCCTTGTCAATTTCTTCCTCAGCGCCAGCAACACCCATATCCTCATCCTGGTGTACTTCAACAGTGACATCTTCAATTTGACTATCAGGAACTGGACTGTGGGTGCTCCTTCCAGCACTTGTAGGGGGCGTGCAAATGGTGGAAGGCGCCACCTCTTCCTGTCCAGTGTTGGGAAGGTCAGGCATCGCAACCGACACAATTGGACTCTCCTTGGGGATTTGTGATATAGAAGAACGCACAGTTCTTTGCTGTGCTTTTGCCAGCTTAACTCTTTTCATTTTTCTAGTGGGAGGATGAGTGAAGCTGAACCAATAGCCATGAACATAGGCCAGGGCCTCATCCGTTCCTTGCCACTCCGTGTCGTAAATGGCATATTGGCAAGTTTACACTACTCTTCAGACGCTTTTAATTTAGATTTTTGGGTCATTTTACTGATTTTTTGTTTTTTGGATTTTACATGCTCTCTACTATGACATTGGGCATTGGCCTTGGCAGACGACTTTGAAGGCATTTCATCATCTCTGCCATGACTAGTGGCAGCAGCTTCAGCACTAGGTGGAAGTGGATCTTGAGCTTTCCCTATTTTACCGTCCACATTTTTGTTCTTCATTTTTTAATGTGTGGAATTATATGCCAGTAATATATCTGGAATTAGACGCCAGCAATTTCTGGAATTAGATACCACTAGATAGATACAGTACCTGATACCACTGTGACTGGAATGATGATGAACTATGCACAGTGACGCGACATTACCACAGCACCCTACAGCAGCAATATGCAGCACAAGACACTGGACTTTAAGTCACCACAATGCAGCACTGATACTGAGCACAGATATTGAGCACTGTTCAGGATAATAGAACTGACACTGGGCAGCAAAATACAGCACTGGACTACTGTACTGTTCTACTATATACTGGTCAGTGGTCACCACAATGCAGCAATGATAATAATAATAATGAACACAGATACTTTGCACTGTTCAGGATAATAGAACTGACACTGGGCAGCAAAATACAGCAATGGATTACTGTACTGTACTACTATATACTGGTCAGTGGTCACCACAATGCAGCAATAAAAACAATGAGCAGAGATACTGAGCACGATTCAGGATAATAGAACTGACACTGGGCAGCAAAATACAGCAATGGACTACAGTACTGTACTACTATATATTGGTCAGTGGTCACCACAATGCAGCAATGATAATAATGAGCACAGATACTGAGCACTATTCAGGATAATAGAACTGACAATGTGCAGCAAAATACAGCAATGGACTACTGCACTGTACTACTATATACTGGTCAGTGGTCACCACAATGCCACAATGATAATAATGAGCACAGATACTGAGCACTATTCAGGAAAATAGAACTGACACTGTGCAGAAAAATACAGCAATGGACTACTGTACTGGACTACTATATACTGGTCAGTGATCACCACAATGCAGCAATGATAAAAATGAGCACAGATACTGAGCACTATTCAGGATAATAGAACTGACACTGGGCAGCAAAATACAGCAATGGACTACTTTACTGTAATACCACATACTGGTCACTACAATGAAGCAATGATAATAATGAGCACAGTTACTGAGCATTGTTCTGAATAATAGAACTGACACTGGGCAGCAAAATACAGCAATGGACTACTGTACTGTACTATTATGGACTGGTCAGTGGTCACCACAATGCAGCAATGATAATAATGAGCACAGATACTGAGCACTGTTCAGGATAATAGAACTGACACTGGGCAGCAAAATACAGCAATGGACTACTGTACTGGACTACTATATACTGGTCAGTGGTCACCACAATGCAGCAATGATAATAATGAGCACAGATACTGAGCACTGTTCAGGATAATAGAACTGACACTGGGCAGCAAAATACAGCAATGGACTACTATACCATTGTAGCCTGAATATGTGCTAATAATGTATATATGTGAGAGAGAATTATAGTCAAATGGAGATTTTAATGTAATGTGTTATGTATATACTGAGTTATTAAAGAAGGAGGAGTGAGGGGTATAAGTAGAGATATTAAATGAATTGAGTGCATAAAATATTTATTAGTTAATGAATTTATTTCGAGAGTTGTGGAGGGACTAGTTGTAGTTTATATTTGATCATTACTTATGAGAGAGGACGGGTGAGTGCTGCAGCGGTTGTCAGTGAGACTTGTGCTTGGTGCTGATAGGACTGACAGGGCTGCTGGAAAGCTCCAGAAGTGCCTCGAGGATCCCATGAGCCCTATAGTGCAGGAGGCTAGCAGGGGGGTATAGCACGAGGCAGCGGCGGGAAGGAGAGAGCATGAGCCGTAGTCTGGGGGAGTATAAATAAAGCTCCCCACTGGCTATGGGCAGACTGCTGTTCCCCCTGTTTGTGGGCGCACTCAAGTCTTCAACACTGCCTTGAGAGCTGGGCAGCGATGTCTCGAGACTGAGTAGCGCAGCCAATACAGTGCAAAGCCGGGAGGCGGCAGAAAGCGGAGGTTGAGAGCGGCGGGGGAGAGCGGCGATTCCCCCAGCACCACCCACACCCTGAGTACCTGGCAGGGGGCTCAGCGGGAGAAGGGGCAGCCGGCTGGGTGGAAGCCGTGTGACGAGTAACCACCCATGCTGAGGGACATAAGGATGCGCTTCCACAGCAACCTAAGGGAAGCTAGCTTCGCAGCCTCCTGATTCGCCTCCAATAGAAAAGGGTCAGCCCAGCCGAACCAGTCATTCCAGAGGGAGGAGTCGGGGGAGGAGGCAGTGCAGACTCTTCAAGCTGTAAGTGACAATATGCAAAAGCACCCCACAGTTATAGCTCACTGACTTTTTTAGTAATTGGGGAGCAGCTTGGAGCACTAGTAGTCTGCATAAATTGGTGGCTAAAGTAGACACTGAGCCTAACATAGCCAGCCCTTTGTACTAATACAACATATAGACTGGTCCTGGGACCATCTTGATTAAGTGGGGAGTGGATAGTTAATATTCCAAAGGAACTTTCATTGACCAGACAGTGAGAATTATATAGATTTATTTATATAGACATTATTGAACAGTGCTAAATACCTAAGAAGAGAGTGGGATGGAAAACCTATGTTTGCTAAGCTGAGAAATACTTGTACTGTCTAATGAAAGTACAGATCTAATTGTTACAAAGAGGAATTAATAATCCTATAATTTGCAAGGTGTCCTGCAATAAAACTGTATATTTTCAGCAGCCAAGACTATTACAGATTACCAGCTGCTAGAACAAATAATATGTCCACAGGAAAGGATACAAATGTAGTGGAGTGCAGGACATTTGTTTACAGTGTGTCAAGTAATTGAAACAATACTGCTTCAGCAGCTACAACTAATACAGTTACCAAATACCAGCTGCCAGGACAAATAGTATTATAGCAGGAGCAGTGGCAATTACAGTGGAGCTCAGGATATCTCACTAAGACTGTAGTATAAGCGTTGTCCGCTACCTGATAATATGAGAACTCTATTCGCATTGAGGAGAGGAACATAAACCAGCACAAATTAATTATCCTATGATTGGGTCTTGGAGCAAGTTAACATTAGTACGACCCACTATTTAAAGCACAGTTTACTGAAGGTAGACGTTTACCACTCATTTCAAAATTGGAGTATATACAGGTTGCAAGTCAGTGTACACTGAATGAAGGGCCCAGACAATGTATTTATATTTTTTGAGTACCCGGGTCACTCCTAAGTTAATATTATAATTTTTTGTATTGCATGCAAAATACTTTGTATAGGTCAGGGAAGGGAGAAGGTGGAACTGTAAAGCTATTATATGACCTTATGCTCTGCAGAATGGTCTGTCTTTAATTCCTGAATATAGATGTGTTAAAAAAAAAAAAAAAAATATATATATATATATATATATATATATATATATACCTATACTTACCTTATGAAATGTGATTTGGAGTTATGTCCGGAGATCCTGAAGAAGTAGAAAGAAGAACAGGTATAACCTTTTATTGTAATGACTGCATATATGCATACTGGGCAGACAGAGGAACAGTAATTCTTCACTATTAAGGAAAGGCTTACCCAGGCAAGCCTAGATAATTAGCTTGGGTGGAGGCACTATAACTGAATAACCATCCCTTGGGGCAGTAATTAAATAGTTTCTTACTAGAACTGTAAAGGAGGGGTTACACTGTACTATTATATACTGGTCAGTGGTCACCACAATGCAGCAATGATAATAATGAGCACAGATACTGAGCACTGTTCAGGATAATAGAACTTACACTGGGCAGCAAAATACAGCAATGGACTACTGTACTGTACTACTATATACTGGTCACCACAATGCAGCACTCATACTGAGCACAGATATTGAGCTGAGATTTAGCTGATATTGGGCTATCCAGGCAGAGAATGTAGCCACGTCCTCTCGCTATCTTGACAATGCACAAGTGAAAATGGCGGTGACGTGCGGCTCTTTATATGAAATCCGAATCTCACGAGAATCTGACAGCGGGATGATGATGTTTTCCCCCGTTCGGCTTTTGCGTGTAAGGCAGGAAGAACCGAGGCTGCCTCGGACCCGTGTAAACCACGTGAAGTTTTGGGGGGGTTCGGATCTCGACGAACCGAACCCGCTCATCTCTATGTGAGACGCCTGACACAAGTTTGTTGTGACAAAGGGAAAAATATAGCATTTTTTTCTTTAAATTTGTGTCTTATTTGCACTGCAAACGCCGCATTTCCCGTACTGTATGCAATGCTGGGCTTCAATGCAGTGGGTAACGCCATCTTTCGGTGGCATTACACTATAGAAGCCTATGGGCTTGTTTCTGCATTGTGCTCTGAGAGGGTTCCAATCGGAACCCGGCCCGGAAGTGCTGGCATCATAAAGGACAGCTCTCATCAGACGAGCTGTCCATTGCGATACTAATCGCATATGTTAGTACATACTGTATGCAATGTTTATCAATGAGAAGTGTGGCAGAATGTACCGCCTTAGGTCAGTACTTCCCGCCCCATGTGATAAAAAGCAGCATCCGCTGCACCCTTGCACTTCGTATACAGATTCAGACTCTTTCACACACAGATGTACAAAAGTTGCTTATCAAATTACTCAGTCTCATGAAGTGGTTTGTCATATCACATTGTGACTAAGACGCACATCAAGCGAAAAAGACACAAAAAAGACGCTCGGTGCAAGCTGAGTAGCACAGGAACTGGCGATATTTGGCGCAATGGTTGCAATAGTGTATGAGGGCACATCTGTATACTGTACCTCTCCTCTCCTGTCATCACTTTCTTCAGCAATAATGAGGTTGTACCAAACACACATTAAAACAGCGTGTTGCCAACATAAACTGATTTTGCTAGAGGTGCAGTTTGCAATCCAGCAGTTTGCTCTAAGTCACCTGCGGTTTGTTCTAAACAGTTTCCCATTGAAGGTGCTTTTCTCAAGGTTCTGCAAAACCACTTTGTTAATCCCATGTTTGCAATCTGTCTTTTTTTCATATCCCACACACTGTGATCGTCAGATTGTCCTGACATCTTAGAAGAGACATGATCAAAATTATGTGCATTTTGTTGTTCTACCCCATGCAGACGTAACAACTTTAATTGCGTAAGAGTGGAAAACCTTTATTTGACATTGTTCTGCAGGCTCCCAGTCACCTCTCAGAACTGCAGGCAGGAATGGATTGAACTTTTGAATAGTTCCAAAACAGATCTTTAAAAAAGAGCAGTCAGTCTGAATAGGGGAAAAGCATTCGGTCAGCAGAACAGCGTTGCCGCATAGAAGTATATCTTTTAGTTAAATTGTTCGCTGTGTTGCATTCGCTTGGCTGACAGAATTCTTATTCACCAGGGAGCAATAGGCAAGAAGAGTAAAGGGTTTTATTATATACTATTGTATCACCGGCCGACAGCCTTTTCTAAGAAGAAGCTAACTTTAAGAAGCTCATTTATCAGACTTGGCATACCTGGGTTATCCCAGTGGCGGTGGAAGCAAAGAGAATATATCGATGCAGGTACTTGAATTAAAATCTTTTCAGAGAAAGCTGCTATTGCTCCATGTTCCATTTTGCTCAATTTGGCACAACATGCAAAACACGGCTTAACTGTTTTTCACAAGTAGCGAATGGATGGATTTTAAATTTTTTGTTTGCCATAATAGAATATGTATAAGTAACATATTAAAGAATCAAATTAAGAAAAATCACAAGGCATGGCTAAATATCTGAGTCTATGGCATGCAAAACCGTGCCGTACATGGCGTGATATAGCAAAGATGTATGTGGACACATACATAGGTGTGCGCAGGGGGGGTGCCTGGTGCGCACAGGCACCCCCTAATGTCTGGCACCCCGATCTCACATGCCTGATGCAGTGATCAATGAGCAGGCTGATTACTGTCCCCTCTGCGCTGCACCCTGTCAGGACTGCATTACTGAGCGGATGCCTGGGTTAATCAAGTGTGCCACTGCCACCGGCTTTCAAACTCCCGACTCCACCTCCATGTACAAAAACAGCGTGATGTGATGTGATTATGTCATGCTGCTCGCACGCCCACCCGCCACAGGTCCACCTCTCTCCTTCTATTCTCTGCCAATGCCAGCCACTGATGAGGATCAGCATGCAGCCAGCGTTCCTCTTAGGAAGGCAAATTCAATACTGGCAGGCGGTCGGCAGCAGCATTGACACGTCACTTGTTTTTCCAGCAGCAGCAGTACTAGTCTGCGACTGTCAGTGAGTGACTGACTTGTAAGTAAGCTGCTGCAGCTTGCAGGGGAAAGTGAGGGGGAGCCAGACCAGGCTGAGGAGGAGCAGTGTAATTGCAGTGAGTGCCATCAGGGGTGTTTGTTTGGTGCACACCACAACATATGACAATGTGTCTGCTTTATTAGGATTAGTACAAGGGTGGATATTTTATATTGCGTTGACCGTCAATAGATAGTGCTAGACACGCCCAAAAGGCGGTGCTAGACACACCCCTCCGATGGTGCACCCCCTAATAAAATGTGCTGTGCACACCTATGGACACATATATACTTATATTTATGTTATGTGCATATAGGGGGTCATTCCGAGTTGATCGCTAGCTGCCGTTGTTCGCAGCGATCAGACTAAAACTCGGCACTTCTGCGCATGCGTATGCGACTCAATGCGCACGCGCAACGTACTTTCACAAAAGCCGATGCAGTTTCACACAAGGTCTAGCGACACTTTTCAGTCGCACTGCTGGCCGCAGAGTGATTGACAGGAAGTGGGTGTTTCTGGGAGGTAACTGACTGTTTTCGGATAGTGTGTGTAAAAACGCATGCGTGTCAGATAAAAATGAAGGCGTGCCTGGGGAAACGCGGGCGTGGCTGGCCGAACTCAGGGTGTATTTGTGACGTCAAAACAGGAACTAAGTAGTCTGAAGTGATCGCAAACTAGGAGTAGGTGTGGAGCTACTCTGAAACTGCACAATCTTTTTTTGTAGCGGCGCTGAGACCCTTTCGTTCGCACTTCTGCTAAGCTAAGATACACTCCCAGAGGGCGGCGGCTTAGCGTTTGCACGGCTGCTAGAAGCAGCTAGCGGGCGAACAACTCGGAATGAGGGCCCTAATGTACGCAAACAACACTCACTTATTAAACTTTTTTTTTATCTATGCACTTAAAATTGAAATTTTTATTTTAGCATTATTTACATATTTTTTTAAAAGATTGTTCAGATTGTGCCGACATTCAGCATTTTGACACAGATGTTATGTTGACATGGCCAACATGCAGGTTTTTTATCTTCTACTGCCTCTAGCCCTAAACGTATCCCCAATCCAAACCAAAACAGCAACCCTAGCTCTTACGGCAACAGTAACCCTAACCCCAAGCATCCTGGAAATGTAGAAATTGTGACAACGTAGACTTTTACTTTGCCGACATTCTGCAGGTGTCAATATTAATGAAGTCAACATTAATGATGTTGACGTTTTAACAATGTAAACGTCATCAATGTTGACATTTTGAATGTCGACATTTTAACAGCCGACATAGCGACTGCTTGCCAATTGCAAACCCTAACATGGCAAACATGTTTTACCAATAAATGCATTTCTTTAAATTGATTGCAATAAATCAGTCAATCAATCTGAGTTGCCATGTTAGTTAGCTGAGCATGACAGATCCAAGCATAGGTTTCAGTTGAACAATTTTTTGCATATTAAACAGGTGGAATATGGCTAAAGCATACTCAGTCCTTCCACAAGCAGTGAGTCGCAACAGATGGATGTCTGCATGTCGCTGTCTCAGCTCTACTTATCTCTACATAGTATAAAGTCCCCAGTAGACATCAGTCTGTCTATTTGGTCTAATCTCAAAATCCACTGGACGGATTTTGATGCCTTATTCACCAATCTATAGAGCATTTGTTGAGGAAGGTTTAGGAGTATGAAACCTTAATCTATGACAAAAGGGAGCCGAGCAGTGATGATTTTAGTGAAGTAAGTAGAAGAAAAAAAACAGCCATCCAAGTGCTTTCTTGGCTTATGCTACCGAAACCATTAAAGATAAAACACAACAATGGACTTTATTTCATACTACAGAATATTGAGATTCATATATATTATCTGATTTCTCCAGAAAAATTGATGTAGAGATTGAAACATCTGTATTATCCGGTTTCTCCAGAAAATAAAATGATGTACAGTAAGCCCTGTTTACTGATACAAAATGAAAATGTTTACATTTTTTTCCATTCCTATTTTATTTATGTGAAAAATGATTTTTTTCCTCAAAGTGCCATATATAATGGTAGATGCTCAATCAGCTTAATGATATCATTCAGGTGCTTGAAAGGGAGGGGTATTTCTAAGCAAGAAAAAAAGAGAGACATTGTTTCCCCCAGCACCCTGAATGATAACAGTAACCAGATATAAATCCCACATATTAGAATTCAGAGATCTTGGTTACACATATTTGCGCAAATGTGTGAATAAGCCTCAAAGCCGCATCAAAGCGTCTCTGTATATTTGGGGTCCCTAGCGCTATATCTAGGTGCAGGGTGTGGCACCCCAAAACACCAGCATGAGCCAGAAAGCCCAGGGTAGCATACCAGTGAAAAAACTATAGTGTTAATAAATGGAGAAAATATGGTAAGCAGAGGGATATAGAGCCAAAATCTGGTGAGCAGAGGGGTATGTAAGGGAAAATCTGTTGAGCAGAGGGGTGTGTAAGGGAAAATCTGTTGAGCAGAGGGGTGTGTAAGGGAAAATCTGGTAAACAGAGGGGAATGTGATGAAAAATCTGGTGAGCGGAGGGATATGTAAAGGAAAATCTGTTGAGCAGAGGGGAATGTGATAGAAAATCTGGTGAGCAGAGGGGTATGTGAGAGAAAATTTGGTGAGCAGAGGGGCACGTGATGGAAAAGTGGTCTTATAAGACCTTGGTTAAAAAAGCCTATTGCCGTAAATTCAAAATTGCTCCCATGCGAAGCCAGGGTAGGGCGCTTGTAGGCTATACATTCTGTGAAATACAAATTTATAAATATGTTACAAAATGTCTATGGAAAGACGGAAATTAAACAATGTAACCTACATAAACCATTCTAGGCCTGATTTTGAATCAGATGCAAGTCCTAATGCCAATGGATCTCACATCTGCTAACTGTGCCACAGAAAGTGATCATTGACTGAGGATCCATTTGCTGTACCACGCATACACACATGGATGGAACTGATAATGCTGATGGATTGGTCCGATGGAAGCTCTTTCTTTCCTAAATATTGGCAGCTGGGTGGTTATCGCGCATACACATAGAACAGAATTATCTGTAGGAGTGTCATGGGCGTATAGACCCACTCCCATGCTTGTATGTAGTGCCCAAAGCTGGACTCCTGTTCTGATTATTTTCCACCCAGCATGGGGTGGGTCTAAGTCCTCATAATTCGGCCAAGAGAGGGCAGATTTTCAGTAGAGTACGTAGAGAAGGACTTTATGCCATCTTATCTCAAATATCTCCCGCTCTCCTATGCGTTGGCATTGGCATGTGCACCGTGGAACGTTATTAGTAGCATATCTTGTACTTTAGGTTTTGTGGCTGGGTAAACATGTTACTAAAATGCCCTGAGTTCATTTAGAGCGAACACAAGAATTACTGTACTGATACCGTGAGCAGCAGAGATGATTATTTCTGCATTTCAGCCTCTTTTCAGACAGGAAAACAAATTAATTTGTGAATTGTCCTATTTTGCCAAACGTTCATCAAATAAATAAAATCCACTGGTGAATCGGGGCTACCACAATGCAGCATCAGCAATTGTCAGATCTAGATCTTTATAAATAGGGCTTACAGCCCCTCGCACACCCTTTGTTTCTGGATTGTACACAGGGAAAACATCTGTGGAAGCAATCTGTGATTTTTTTTTTTACTTGAAACCCGAGGTGCGTGGCTTCATCACCCAGTGTCTGTGCCAAACGTGCTGGGGGCATAGGATCTTGGGCCCTCTCTCAAAGGAGAAGGGCCCCGTTGATCCCCAACCCCTCAGACCCAAAAGGCCTACTGAGGGGAAAAGGGTCTGTGGGTCCCTCCTTGCCTAGGCGAAGAAGGACCCTCGTATATCCCCAAGGTTGGCCGAAGCTTCCCCCTGGGGATCAAAATCAGCCTCTGGCCCTCCCCAAAAAGAGAGGGTCTCAGCAACTAGGGGAGAGGGTGGCCCATAAGGGTCTCACCTAAACCCCAACAAAAAACCGTGAACGTGACTTACAAAACAAAAATAAGTGCTAGTACATAAATAAATAAATAAGCCCCAGCCGAAAGGCCGGGGTGGGGGGGATAAAAAATTATCCTTGCCCTAGCCAAAAGCCCAGGGCAAAGGAAAAAAGTGCATCAGAAGTTGGAATGTGATGGTGCTCGTGCCGTCAAAGTGCAAAGCCGTCCAGATACCACCAGTGCAAATTCAGGCACCCCTGGGTCTTCTCACCACAGGGGCACATATCACCTCGAGCTTCGAGCAGCTCCCAACCTCTCAGCCAGACCAAGCCTCATACCTGCTCTGTGCCAGGGTCCACCCCCAGTACAAGAATAGATACTAAACCAGGCCATTCCCTGCCCAACGTATGGGGACCTTAAACCTTTACGAAGTAGGAATACTAAGCCTGGTTTTTCTCCACTCTCGACTAGAATCCTTGCCACACCCTGGCATGGTACTCCACAAGTTGTTTCTCCATTCCACATCTAGGAACCTCTCACGCTCCTGGTGTAAGAACAGGTACTTCACCCTGTGTTTCCCTCGAGCAGGTACTACACTCGATCTTAGCCAAGAAGCAATCTGTGATTATTATAGGCAAACCCAGATTACTGTATGCTTGCACAGTGCTACACTATTGCCTGCCTCATTTATCTCGTACCCCTCTTTTACTTGCACATTTTACCGTCTCACTGCAACACACTGACTGCAACAAAAATGTCATCAACAACCTCCGGCAGTGGTAATGAATGTATTATTTGAAATTTAGCAATCCGTTTCCAAAACCCCCACCTCCTGCCACCCAGACGAGGACAAAATCAATAAAAAAAAAAACATATTGACAAGCCACAAAAATGTATTTTGATAGGAATGATTTTTATTTGTGGAATCCATCCCTCACCGCACACAACAATTATATCATGGGTAATCACGTGGACACCACGGTAGAACAGGCTGTTACACAGGAGACTGAAGGGAAGCAACTAAGGCGTTTCGTCTACTTAGTGGACTGTTTGCTGTGTGATGTTTTCTTTATTTATACAGCAGATAAATATTTATAATTAAATGCATCAGTGACTGTACTCGGAAGAGTTGAAGTATTGGCAGCCTTAATAAGACACCTGAACAGGACACCAGCAGAAAGTCTTAAGGTGGGTACACACTAATAGATATATCTGCAGATCAATTGATCTGCAGATATATCTATGGACGGATCGGGCAGTGTGCTGTGCATACACACTGCCCGATCCGTCGGGGACTGACGTCATGAACTGGGCGGGCGTGTACACACGCCCGCCCAGTTCAGCTGTCAATCACCGCCGGCCGCCGCAGCATGTGTACGGGCGGTCGGCCGACCGCCCCGTACACACACAGCGACGCGCCAATATATCGATAGATATATTGGTTGTCGGCTGTGCTGCGCGGTCCGATGCGATACGTCTGTGAACGACGGAGTTCACAGATGTATCGGCCGTACACACTGGTCGACGGTCCCGCGATATATCGGCCGTTCAAAAGAACGGCCGATATATCGACCAGTGTGTACGGGCCTTTAGTGACAAGTTTTAGGATATGATACATTTAACGGTTTTGACGTATAGATGAGGCCATCACTGTAACGTTCCAACACACAAATTCTGTTAAAGAGCTATAACATTTGACAGACATTCTTAACATCCTGAGAATCATAACTATATTTGTATATTCTATTAGTGTCTTTTTTACACTCATATGCCATTATTTATCAATGAGTGATAAATGTCCCTGTGAGTGATAAATTGCACCAGCCAATCAGCTCCTAACGTCCATCTCACAGGCTAGCTTTGAAAAAGGACAGCTAGGAGCTGATTGGCTGGTGCAATTTATCTCTCACAGTGACATTTATCACTCATTGATAAATAAGGGCAATAGTATTTCTTCAATTTGATACTTCTTAGTTATCACAGATGTTGTCATATCCCATATGATCTAATGGACATACTGTATACCTGCCTTTGCGGCACAAACCTTTTGCAGACTCACAACGCTTATGCAAAGTCACTTATTAAAGTTGGGTACCACAAATCAAAATTCACCAATTAGCATTACGCATTTCGCAAATATAAATTTGTATTTTGGTAAATTCATTGGCATTGAATTTCAATGTTTTCTACTGTATGTCTAATACCATAAGACTTTCAGGTACAAATAGCCTCTTCTTTATAAATGTATCACAAGCTGTTATATAATAGTATAATATACTGTATGATAGTAATGTATATACAGTATTCCATAACAGAACTGTCTTTCTGAATGTTTCTGATTTGACAGTGTTCAGTAATTATCATTAATTTGTTTTGATAGATAATTCCTGATAGATAATTCTTCATAGAGATGTGCGCTGACCCCTGTGTTTTGGTTTTGGTTTTAATTCATCATCATGTTTTAGTTTTGGCAAAACCACCCTCAAGTATTTTGGTACGTATTCAGGTTTTGGTTCAGTTAAAAAAAACAACAAAAAAAACCCAATAATCATTGGTTTAAAAAAAATTTTTTATGAAAACAGCTAAAATCGTGTAATTTTTGCAATCCAAAACACGAAAATTCAGTTTTAAAATCCAAATTTTGAATTGCGAGAAGATCCAAACTGGGACTTCATTCGGATCGGATCTCCTCGGGAGATCCAGACTGGATCTTTGTTTGGTTCAGATCCACAAAAAACAGGTGGATTCGGATTTCTGGAGAACCAAACTGCACATTTCTACATACACAAACACTGGGAGAAATGGGTTATTTTCTGACCCATTACATATAATAAAAAATCATCTCCGTTCTTTTTTTAATACAAAGGGGAGACTGCTAATATATTTAGGGGTTCATAAACCAAGCAGGTTGTATGAATAAAAAAATAGAATTCATAGCTGAAAAATATAAAATACAGACGTTGGAACATGGATTATTTAGCACAAAAAACATTTAACGGTGACCCTGCAAATGGAAATTATTATGCTACATTTTGAATTGCCCTATTAACTTCAATCATGATTCACTTCCCATTGACTTAAATTACAGCACTTTTGCCATGTAAAGTGCGGGGCTGTGTCTTTGTCCAAACAGGAAACATGTTTCATTTTTCCAAGAAAAAGGTGGTCAGAAACTCATTGTTCAGAGATCAGTGATTTATACGTAGGCTGAAGATGTCAGATATATATAGCTGAGGATGTTATGTTTCTGTCATTTCCTTATAAATATAGAAGAATATAATTGCTAAGGTAATCCCTGTCAGTGCTTGCAAACAACACACCAACTCTGTTTCATTCGTATGTGTATTATGGCTACAGATGAGCGGGTTCAATTCTCCAAGAACCGGACCCACCCGAACACTGCGATCGGGGCCGGGATCCGAGTCCGGCTCAGGTTTTCCCACCTGACTCCGAATCCAAAATGATGCAAAAAGTCATCCTCCTGCTGTTGGATTCCCGTGGGTTTTGGATTCTATAAAGGTGATCGCACCCATTTTCACTCTGGCTGTGGAGCTTGTATGAAGCAGACATGTAAGTTCAGTGTTGTGTTCATCTAGGGGTAAGGCTGCTGTGTATGACAAGGGGTGCTCTGTGACAAGGGGCTGCTGTAGCCTCCAGGGGTGCTCTGCCCATCCATCCAGGGGCTCTGCCCCTTTGTAACTAAAATTGAAAGTAATATTAATAATATAAAATGTATATATATATATATATATATACACACAAAATTAGCAAAAAGACAGCACTCAGTGCAGTGAAGGATGAGACGGTGGTGCAGGGTCCTGGCAATTGATATAGACACTAAACACACGGAATACCGCCGTTAGCAGATCATACACTGTGGACTCCCTGTCCCGCTATTTAAGGGACTATCAACAGCTAAAGGAGCCATATGTCTGCTTTATAAATTGACGGATATACAACCAACATTGGGTGAGATCCAACCCTTCTACATAGGATTACACAGCCAATGTGTCACTTATATTCAGCTTTGGAACGGTACCTGGTTGCTACAGCCCTTTCATATAGGGTTGGCACTGCACAACTGTTACCTTGTTGACTCAAGTCTGAAATTATTCTGTTTGATACATACTGACTTTTTTCCTGGATGGTTATCAGCATAACCAACTGAGTGGACACCATCCCTGTCATAATCCATACCTCTATAGCTTATTGCTTTTAAAAATGCAGCATACTGCTTTTTAACTGCCGTAAAATTGTTTAAATGTATTTATTTTTGTGTTGAAAATAAATGTATATGTTATTTATTTTATAAGCGCTCGTTGTTGAATTAGTTCTTTACTAAAAACACTTCTTTATGCCTAATAGACAGGTGGGAAGGACCGTACCAAGTTTTGTTGACAGCAAGATTTCAGTGAAAGTAGCCGAGAGAGAGACTTGGGTCCACGATTCCCACTGCAAGAAAGTCAGTAGTCCGGAAGGAACTCGTAAAGGGAGTGATATCGCAGAAATATCACCCGAGAATATGTTCCATGAAAACTGAGAGGCGGCACTGTTGAGCACTACCTGAGCGTACTAAAGGATTGCAAAGGGACCGGTTGTTGTAATGGATTTGCTATAAGCAAGATTTGTTTTGTTCTATCTTTCTCTTTTTCCCATTGACAAACATTTTTTTTCAGGACATTCTATTTTTGCAAGGTTTTTCATGAGGAGTCGAGTGTGGGACTGGAACTGGTTCTGGAGAAAGGAGTGATGTCTTTATAGGATCCCAGGATCAGCCCATCGGTTTGTTAAAGCCAGAGAAAATCAAAGGTCTAGTAGTTACGGAGTTCGGAGGTAACGTGATAGGCTATTGTCTGAGGAATACTGTATTTTGTAGTTATTGTGACCCTATAATAGAAGGCAGCATTTGATAGACATCCCTTGAGTGATTACCATCACTAGTGGGTAAAGCTTTAAATTAAACAAAATGTTGGATGTGCTCACAGGTACCTCTAAGAAAAAATAATGCAGGATTAGTGCCACGTTCTTTAGAGTTAGCTGAGGTACTTGAATTACACGTAAGGGGGGAACCTGGTGGACAAGGAATATAATATAACTAGACCCCCTAGTCGTAAGATCCACCAGTACCATAGATAAATCCTGGTATGTTTAAATCTCACCAATTTCAGGAAATCAGGAAATTGGGAGGTAATCAGGAACAATCAGACAATGGCCTATTCACACATAGCAGATAAAGAGCTCATTAATATGTGGAAGAAAAGTTTCTGAGTGGCTCTCCCCAAACTCCAAAGGTTTTTTATCTAGGAAGGACACTACCTGAAATAATAACCCTTGGTCAATGATGAAACAGACCTAGCATATGATCCAGAAAAGGAAACAATGCTCAGGGAATGATTTTATATGTCTCTTTCATGACTTGTTTGTGTTTTCTCCCTCTACCCAGCAAAACCTCTATTGAATCCGAACATCAGTGTGCAAAGACGTAGGTACATGTATGTGTGCAACGTTCATTCGATTCAGACATCATAGGCCATAGCACTGTCCCAGCATACTCAATAGCAGGCATTCTCAACCACGGTCCTCAAGGCACGCCAACAGTGCAGGTTTTAGTGATATCCAGGCTGCAACACAGATGGTTAAATCAAAATAAATGAGCTACTAATTAAGTCACCTGTGCTGAAGCCTGGATATCACTAAAACCTGCACTGCTGGTGTGCCTTGAGGACCGTGGTTGGGAAGGCCTGCTCTATAGGTTGAATGTCGTCCCACATCCAACCAGTGGTCCTGTGACCGCCGAGGGCATATAGAGGATGTCCCGTCCTCCTCCCTGTCTACCCCAAATATAGTCAATGTCTGATTTGCAAAATGAATACATACGTGTGTCTAGGTCACCAATTATTGATTGAAATATTTTTTTTTGCAATTATGTTTAGTGTAACAGTTATGACAGTTATTGTCTAACATCAAAGGGTGGACTGTCGAAGTCAAAAATATTACATACACACAAATACAAACTCCAAACAGAGAGGTCTCTGTTGGTGCGCATACACTCAGCGTGCACAGGATATACAGTAGCATACGCATCCACACAGACAAGCCACAGAGATATATTCAATACATATTTCATACAACACATAAATTACACATAGACAAAACATGTCAAGCACCAGACATTATAATGTATTTATATAATAGAGTGTAGCAACAGATATATATGTATTATTGGAATGGAACAAGTTAAATATATCATGCTTAGTGTCAAAATGATCAGGAGAATGTGTGGAGTAATTTGATAGCTATGGGAAGATAGTAGCACATTGCAACGATTAGTTATGACCAAATATATGAATACAAAGGACTTCCTGAAGACTTGAAACTAGCTTCACAGCATGGCCCTGGGGGCAGACACATGTGCCAGCAACATAGGGCAAAAGCCCTCACACTGACCTATGAGCCGTTGAGTTCTTGAGAGGTCTGGCCCCTGGACCAATGGAAGAAGACTGAAACCAACAGACTGTTAACTCCCACTGTTTTGATATAGGCAGTTTTTCTAAGATATAGTTAGTTGCTTGCTGAGGGGGATAGAGATGGAGACGACTGTGCACTGAGCAACAGGGTGAAGTATGCTGGCTGTAACTGATTCTTTTGTAACTGTAACTGCTTCTTGGGTAATTGTAACTTTGTAACCATATATATACCTAATGATATACTGTACATATGTTATTTTGTATGCATACCCCTTTTAATATTAAATAAATATATCTCTGAGTGTTGGACCTCAGTAATACCATGTGTGCGACTGCTTGCTTTCTCTTAAGGGACATAGTGTTTGCGACGTTCAGTGCACTTTTATCGTATATGGTAATAAGATGCTCCTTGCGTCCGCAGTACATATATAAACGCTGGCATTTAAATCTTTGTTTAGAATAATTGGAAATTCACAACTAAAATAATTGGAAATTCACAACTATGCCCCCTGAAAAGTACCTGGGCCCGGGCAGGCTCTCTACTGCTCCGGCTGGAAGGCATGCCATGATCCTGTGAGTGGGTGCTTCTCATGTGCTAGACACCCCCAAAGAGGTGTGACCATGCACCCAGCATGCTGTGGTCACATACCCTCCAGGGGGGGCGGGGGAGCCCAGGAAGTTGTTGTACCGGGGCCCAGGATTTCTCTTGGCAGCCCTGATTCTGCCTAGCCCCCAACTCAGAATACACGCCCATAATTCACCCTTTCCTAGATGCTTATTTGCCATCGGGGCTGCAATGGCTATATGGCACTTCTGGCACATGCCAAAACGGTCGATATCCTGATGGGCCAGTCCAGCCTGAAAGTCTTGTTAAGTAGCTCCGCTTCCCAGCGCTGTACTCAGCCAGTATGCAGAGAGAAGAGGGTGCTGCAAGGCTACACATATGTGACTTGCCCCATGAGGCGTGGCCATGCCCCTTTTTGCACATACAGATGAATGCCATTCTCAGTCAATCCCCAGTTGCCACCCAGTTAAACCCCTTCATCCGCAAGAAGGAATGACCCTGTATCACCTGTATGTGCTCGTCTGCAGAACATGCAGAGTGCAATGTATTGCACAATGGCCCTCATTCCGAGTTGATCGGTCGCAAGGCGAATTTAGCAGAGTTACACACGCTAAGCCGCCGCCTACTGGGAGTGAATCTTAGCTTCTTAAAATTGCGACCGATGTATTCGCAATATTGCGATTACTAACTACTTAGCAGTTTCTGAGTAGCTCCAGACTTACTCTGCCTGTGCGATCAGTTCAGTGCTTGTCGTTCCTGGTTGACATCACAAACACACCCAGCGTTCGCCCAGGCACTCCCACCGTTTCTCCGGCCACTCCTGCGTTTTTTCCGGAAACGGTAGCGTTTTCAGCCACACGCCCCTGAAACGCCGTGTTTCCGCCCAGTAACACCCATTTCCTGTCAATCACATTACGATCGCCGGAGCGAAGAAAAAGCCGTGAGTAAAAATACTTTCTTCATAGTAAAGTTACTTGGCGCAGTCGCAGTGCGAACATTGCGCATGCGTACTAAGCGGATTTTCACTGCGATGCGATGAAAAATACCGAGCGAACAACTCGGAATGAGGGCCAATGTTTTTCCAATCAGACTTGCATGTAGCTTTGCATTAGCCTGCATTAGCAATGTGAATATATATGATCCAAATGTTTAAATCCACATTGAGCATACTTCCTCTCTGGAAGGGTTTAGTTGACGCCCCAGAATGGCGCCAATGTGCTCTGCAATCTGAGGAGTTAATCTAATTGCCAGTGTTGCGTTGCCGGTTACACTTTTGTTCTGTCTGAGTGCTGCCAGAAGCTAATCTTGGAGGGGGCTTTATGGCAACTAGAAAGCCCCTAAAGTGGACCCGTGCACAATTTGGATTGTCACAATTTCTATTGCACCGTTAGTAAATGACCCAGCCTTACTAGTATTTCATTTCTTCTTTCTATGTTTTACTATTAATACTGAATTGTGAAATATAAATTCTCAAAAACAAAGTTTCAAGCAAAAGGAAAAGATTTCACCCAGCAAGTTTCAGGCTATGACAGTGATAACGCAGTGTACTCTGAGACATTCCTTATTCTCCACAGATGCTACATGGGAAATTGACTGATGGCATTTGATAGCCTAAGCTTGGTGACAAAAGCCGGTGTCAGAATATTGTGCTTCAGAGCTCTCTCAGGAATAGCACATCGCTGCTGCCAAATTACTGTATGTCATGGTGTGATCAATACAGGAAAGCTGGGGTATATCTACTGTATGTACAGGGTTTCTGTCATCTTTCAGGTGCTGTAATACAAATACAATGCTATCAAAATGTAAAGAACCCTGCTGCTATAAAAAGCAAACAGGAGTCTTTCCATGCATGAAACGTATGGCATGATTATACATAGATAGATAGATAGATAGATAGATAGATAGATAGATAGATAGATAGATAGATAGATAGATAGATAGATAGATAGATATAAACTGCCTTGTATCTCACATCCCAGGCCCCCTACAATTTCCCCGGGTATGGTACTCAGGGTCGACAGCACTTCGGTCAATACCCATCAGGTCGACACCCATTGGTCGACAGTGGGTAGATCAACACTAGAATTAGGTCGACACTTCCACTAGGTGTCGTTTTCTCCGTCAAGTGACTGGGAACCCCAATTAGTGCACCACGCTTCGCTCGCAATGCTGCGGGTAACGTGCCTCTCTGCGCTCGGCACAGGTTAGCGTTCCCAATCGTAGTCCACGTGGATCGTAAAGTACGAAAAAGTCCCAAAAAACAAAAATTTTTGAAAAACTCATGCACCAGCCAACCAGCTCCTAACTGCCATGTTACAGGCTGTGTTTGAAAAATGACAGGAGCTGATTGGCTGGTACTTTAACACCGTGCAGTTTATCACTCTCCAAGGCTTAATAAATCTGGGCCTATGTTTACTACCTGTGGCCTAGTCTAGTAGAATGGATTGTCAAAACTATTTTTTACCTATTTGGAAGATTCTATGGGTGGAATGGGTGGAAAAGTCGGTTGGGTGTCTATTTTTTCCTGTCTATTGGATAGGAAAAAACAGACACCCAACTGACTTTTCAAACAATTGAATACCCCCCTAGATGTACTGTAGATGGGCTGGTTTAGTAATTTTTCAGTGAGTTGAAATAAATTAACTACATCTCAGGACTGAATGGGAATACTGCAACACAGTGTTTCCCAACACAGGCCCTCATTCCGAGTTGTTCGCTCGGTATTTTTCATCGCATCGCAGTGAAAATCCGCTTAGTACGCATGCGCAATGTTCGCACTGCGACTGCGCCAAGTAACTTTACTATGAAGAAAGTAATTTTACTCACGGCTTTTTCTTCGCTCCGGCGATCGTAATGTGATTGACAGGATATGGGTGTTACTGGGCGGAAACACGGCGTTTCAGGGGCGTGTGGCTGAAAACGCTACCGTTTCCGGAAAAAACGCAGGAGTGGCCGGGGAAACGGTGGGAGTGCCTGGGCGAACGCTGGGTGTGTTTGTGACGTCAACCAGGAACGACAAGCACTGAAATGATCGCACAGGCAGAGTAAGTCTGGAGCTACTCTGAAACTGCTAAGTAGTTAGTAATCGCAATATTGCGAATACATCGGTCGCAATTTTAAGAAGCTAAGATTCACTCCCAGTAGGCGGCGGCTTAGCGTGTGTAACTCTGCTAAATTCGCCTTGCGACCGATCAACTCGGAATGAGGGCCACAATCCACATGGATCTAGAGATGAGCGGGTTCGGTTCTCAGAGAACCGAACCCTTCCGGACTGCACCATCTGAGCCCGGATCAGAGTCAAGTGGTGTCCTGTGCTGTATATTATTTTCTCCAAATAAAAGGGTTATATACATTACTTATATTATTATCCAAATTATTTTGACAGGGTTTGCTCTGTGTGGTGTAGCGGTACGCTCGCCTGTGCTGCATATTATTATAATAGCTCCAAATAAAAGCGTTATTATTATCCAAATTAATTTTACAGGCTTTGCTGTGTGTGTGGTTTAGAGGTACGCTCTCCTGTGCCACCAATATTGCGCGTGTATTACATCTGGGCAAATTCCAGCACATCCCATGTTGTTTGTGCCGCACACTTGTGTTGCTTAGCTTAGTCATACAGCTACCTCATTGCACCTCTTTTTATTCTTTGCATGATGTGCTGTTTGGTGCTTAGTTTTTTTAAGTGCCATCCTGTCTGCCACTACAGTGACACTCCTAGATGGGCCAGGTGTTTGTGCCGCACACTTGTGTCACTTATCTTAGTCATACAGCCACCTCGGTGCAACTTTTGGCCTAAAAACAATTTTGTGAGGTGTTCTGAATAGACTGGAAATGAGTGGAAATGATTGTTATTGAGGTTAATAATACCGTAGGATCAAAATTACCCCGAAATTCTGTGATTTTAGCTGTTTTTGTGTTTTTTTCAAAAGTCATCCAGATCCAAAACCAAAACACAAAAGGGTGGTTTTGGCAAAACCAATCCAGATTCAAAACACGAGCATGGAATCAGAACCAAAACCAAAACACAAAACACAAAAAGTGCCCGCCGCACATCTCTACATGGAACCCTTACAGTGCGTGTTTTCCATGCTCCATGCCGGAGCATCAATTTATTAAATACTTACACATTTTGCTAAAAACACAAGTTTTGCTAATTATTGCACTTGTGATTCTGTGAGGAAATCTGGAAAACATGCACTTTTAGGATTCCACGAGGACGGGATTTGGAAAATACTGCTGTAACATGATGCCCCTTTATAGTGCATCAATGGTTGGCACTGCCCTGGGATCATGGGTTTGAATCCAACCAGGGCCCTATCTAAGTTGTGTTGGTACTGTATGTTCTATCCACTTTGTATCCACCAGCTGCTGCAGCTTCCTCCCACACTCCAAAAACATAAGGGAAGGTTAATTGGCTTCTGTCAACTAAGGAACCTAGGCCCTCATTCCGAGTTGTTCGCTCGTTAGTTTTTTTTGCAACGGAGCGATTAGTCGCAAACTGCGCATGCGCAACGTTCGCAGTGGGCCTGCGCCAAGTCAATTTGCTAAAGAGTTTGGTATTTTACTCACGGCTTAATGAAGAAATTTCATCGTTCTGGTGATCGTAGTGTGATTGACAGGAAGTGGGTGTTTCTGGGCGGAAACTGGCCGTTTTATGGGTGTGTGCGAAAAAACGCTGGCGTTTCTGGGAAAAACGCGGGAGTGTCTGAAGAAACGGGGGAGTGTCTGGGCGAACGCTGGGTGTGTTTGTGACGTCAAACCAGGAACGAAACTGACTGAACTGATCGCAGTGGAGGAGTAAGTCTCGAGCTACTCAGAAACTGCTAAGAACTGTCTATTCGCAATTCGGCTAATCTTTCGTTCGCAATTCTGCTATGCTAAGATTCACTCGCAGAGGGCGGCGGCCTAGCGTGTGCAATGCTGCTAAAAGCAGCTAGTGAGCGAACAACTCGGAATGAGGGCCCTAGTATTAAAGTGTCCAGTAGGGAATTACTGTAAGACTGAATGACTGAGATAACCTTTCTAATGTGCTATTTAATATGATTACTCTACACAGACAAATGATAATATAACTTGGCAGTGATTTTATTCTAGTACTCACCTAAAGTACACTCTTAATTTTGCTAATGGATGTACTGAATGATTGGACCCCTGGCCAGCATACATGAATGGGACATACATACACAGTAGAGACTCATGTAATAACACATTCAGTAGCACAGTACATCCTCTTTAGTGTGTAGTGTTATTCATATGTAAATATACATTATAAATGAACATATCTTTTCCAAATTCCTCTCACTAATGGACAGTGCCATCCGATATCACATCTGCTGCAGCTGCCAGTATTTTATGTGCAGAACATAATATTACATATTCCGGTTTGTACTGTGTTAGGTATTAAAGGATATCCAATTATATGAAAATCTATTAAATCCTATAAATAAATATGCTCTAATAAGCATTACCAAGTTACATTAATGGGGATGTCATTTATTATGTGCATAGAATTTTACGCCTATAATTATGTCCTATAAGTATGTCTGAGTGTTATGACAGTATACAAATTGCATTCATTAGAAGAGATGTGCGCCATTACATGGAGATAAACTTGAAGCTCCCACCTCCATCCCTGGCAGGTTCCAGATCACAGGCTGAATGCCGTTTCTTCTTATGCTGACTCTCTATTTCATAGTCCCTACAGGCAACTACAGTAATATATTCCAAACCCCAAACATTGGCCCTCATTCCGAGTTGATCGCTCGCTAGCTATTTTTTGCAGAGCAGCGATCAGATAGTCGCTGCCTATGGGGGAGTGTATTTTCGCTTTGCAAGTGTGTGAACACGTGTGCAGCCGAGCGGGCCGAATTTTTTTTTTTTTGCAGTTTCTGAGCAGCTCTGGATTTACTCAGCCGCTGCGATCACTTCAGCCTGTCCAGTCCCGGAATTAACGTCAGACACCCGCCCTGCAAACGCCTTGACACGCCTGCCTTTTTCTAAACACTCCCAGAAAACGGTCAGGTGACACCCTCAAATGCCTTCTTCCTGTCAATCTTCTTGCGATCGTCCGTGCGAATGGATTCTTCGTTAAATCCATCGCTCAGCAACGATCTGCTTTGTACCCGTACGACGCGCCTGCACAGTAGTGACCTGATCGCTGCGCTGCGAAAAACGTCAGCAAGCGAACAACTCGGAATGACCCCCATTGTGCGGATCACTGCTCAAGATAACCCAAAGTGATCTCAAAACATAAACTTTATTGATTGATTTATTTGTCATTATTATTACATTTATTTATTTATGTATTGTAGTCTTGTTGCTGTGAACTATATATTAATAACTATAATAGAATGTACAGTAATTCTCAAGTAATAATGTTAACACAATCTCAGTGTGTATTTAAATATTTATTACAACATCCATCTTTGTGGTACTGTATTTCTCAATTTTCAGAATAGGAGTTACTTCTATACAGTATATTGTGTATTTTATATAATAAAATGATATTTTCTAGGAGACTGTTTCTCAAACTCTGACCCTAAGGCACCCTCTCAGTCCAGGGGGTATATTTACTAATATTCGTGTTTTAGCCGTTTTTAAGGGTGTTTGATCTCGAATGGAATCGGGTGCATTTTACTGCAACTTTTTGAATCCTGATACGGTCAATTACTAAGCTGCCGAGTTTTCCACGTTCGTATTTTCCGATGTCGATGTGATTCGTAATGTCAGGCAGTGTTTTACGAGAGTGATTAGTAAAACACTGCTTGACAAAACACAAGGAATTCCTGGCCGGATCTGTGAGCAGTGCAAAATGGGTTAAAAACAGAAAAAAAAAATTGCGTGGGGTCCCCCCTCCTAATCATAACCAGCCTTTGGCTCTTTGAGCCGGTCCTGGTTGTAAAAATACAGGAAAAAAATTGACAGGGGTTCCCCCATATTTTAACAACCAGCATCGGGCTCTGCGCCTGGTCCTGGTGCAAGAAATACGGGGGACAAAAGACGTAGGGGTCCCCCGTATTTTTTCCACCAGCACCGGGCTCCACTAGTCAGAGAGATAATGACACAGCCGGGGGACACTTTTATATTGGTCCCGGCGGCCCTGGCATTAAATCACCAACTAGTCACCCCTGGCCGGGGTACCCTGGAGGAGTCGGGACCCCTTAAATCAAGGGGTCCACCTCCTACAGCCACCCAAGGGCCAGGGGTGAAGCCCGAGGCTGTCCCCCCATCCAAGGGCGACGGATGGGAGGCTGATATCCTTTTGTGTAAAAAAAGAATATTGTTTTTTTGTAGTAGAACTACAAGTCCCAGCATGCCTACCCCGCAAACTGGTACTTGGAGAACCACAAGTACCAGCGTGCGGGGGGGAAACGGGCCCGCTGGTACCTGTAGTTCTACTACAAAAAAATAGCCAAATAAAAACAAAACACACACACCGTGATAGTACAATTTTATTAAACATACACACTTACATTCATACATACTTACCTATGTTGACACGAAGCAGTCGGTCCTCTTCTCCAGTAGAATTCTGGTGTGCCTGTAAATAAAAATTATACTTACAAAGAATCCAGGGTAGATCGTCCTTTTCTTATAAGTTATTATCCAGGGACTTGGTAAAATAAAAAAATGCATTACCCGAACCACGCACTGAAAGGGGATCCATGTTTACATATGGATCCCCTTTCCCCGACTGGCGGGACTCCCCGTAACTGCTGTCAAAGAGGGTCCCTTCAGCCAATCAGGGAGCGCCACGTCATGGCACTCTCCTGATTGGCTGTGCGTGCCTGAGCTGTCTGTCAGGCTGCGCACTGTAGATACAATGTAGCGCATAGGCGCTCCATTGTATCCAATGGTGGGAACTTTGCGGTCTGCAGTAGACCGCGAGGTTAAGTGGGGCCAACCACAAGAGTGACCCACTTAACCTTGCGGTCTACCGCAGACTGCAAAGTACCCACCATTGGATACAAAACGGACAAACACGAAATTTTTGTAAATATACCCCCAGGTGTTAAGGACATCTATGCTTAAGCACAGGTGACTTAGACAGATTTAGGCATCTGTTCCCAAGCACGTATATCTTTAATAACTGGACTGCTTGAGGAAAGAGATTGGGAAACCTTGTGCTAGCTGTTCTAGAATTGAAAATGATATAAAAGTTGCTACTCCATATACTGGGGGTCATTCTGAGTTGATCGCACGCTGCAACTTTTTGCTGCCCGTGCGATCAGATAGACGCCACCTATGGGGGACGTTTTTTTTGCATAGCAAGTGTGCGATTGCTTGTGCAGCCGAGCTCTGCAAAAAACATTTTGTGCAGTTTCTGAGAAGCTTCTGACTTAGTCACCCACTGCGATCACTTCAGCGTGTCAGGTCCTGGAATTGACGTCAGACACCCACCCTGCAAACGCCTTGACATGGCTGCGTTCGCCTCACCACTCCCCGAAAACAGTCAGTTGACACCCAGATCCGCCTTCAGCCTGTCAATCTTCTAGTGTTCGCCGCTGCGACTACTTCTGTCATTGCTCTGGTCACTGCCTGGCGACGGCCGTCATCGGGCAATGACGTGCATGCGCATTGGGGCCCACGCGCAGCTGAAGTTCAGACCCATTCTTGCAGCTGCGAAAAAAAGCAGCGTGCGAACAGGCCGGAATGACCCCCAGAGTTCTGAACTGTGCCAGCTCTGACCCGCAAACTTGATATCAGGACTTCACAATAAGGGTGTAGTATTGTATGCCGGCGGCCGGGCTCCCGGCGACCAGCATATAGGCGCCGGAATCCCGACCGCAAGCATACCGACAACGTGGTGAACGCAAATAAGCTCCTTGTGGGCTACGCGTGCCACGCTATTTATTCTCCCTCCAGGAGGGTCTTGGACCCCCAAGAGGGAGATAAAGTGCCGGTATGCTGGCTGTCGGGATTCCGGCGCCGGTATACTGTGCGCTGGGATCCCAACAGCCGGCAAACTGAAGACCACCCCACAATAAGGGGTCAGATATGCATTAATTACTCCAAAACACTACAGACAGTTCTTTTTGTATTGTGGTTCCTAGCTAGAGGAGTACAGTGGATATACGGTATTTCAGTCCTTTTTATACACTACAAAAATAGTAAAGTGCCTGGAGAAATGTCACAAGTGTAACACTACTGTATACAGAGCCGGCCATAGGCGTAGGCGTAGGCAAACTAGGCAACTAGGCAATTTGATATGCCTAGGGGCATCAGCAGCTTCTGCTGATTAAAATGATATGTGGCATGCCTATATTCTGTGTGTAGCATTTCGTATGCAGATACAGCCACAGTCTCACACAGTATATAGGCATGCTGCATATCATTGTAATCAGCAGAAGCTGCTTGTGCTTCCTAGCTACATAGCAATGCAAATAAGATGCATTTTCATAAAAAAAGGTGCCCGACATTAGCATTGAGGCAAGATTTATGAGGACACATCTGTATCTAAGCAGAGGCAGAGGTCACAGTGTTAGTGGCAGTGTGAGTGCTGTGTGCATGTGAGTGGGTTGGTTGTGCAGTAGTGTTCGGAATATGTGTAAGGAGCATTCTGTGTGTCATGTAAAAATGCATTAATAATGTGCAACATATGTGTAAAGGGACACTATGTGTCATTATGTGTATAAGGGCATTAATACTGTGTGGCATATGTGTAACAGGGTACTACTGTATGTGTGTCATTATGTGTATAGGGGCACTAATAATGTGCAGCAAATGTGTAGGGGGCACTATGTGTGTCATTATGTGTATAAGGGCATTAATAATGTGCGGCATATGTGTAAGGGACATAATGTGTAAAAGGGCATTAATAAAGGTTGTCATAATGTGTAAGGCACATTATCTTTATAAGGACATTAATAATGTGTCTCATATGTGTAAGGGGCATTACTGTGTGGAATTATGTGTATAAGGTGCTCTACTATGTGGCATTGCGTATAGAAAGGGCACTACTGTGTTGTCTAATGTGAATAAAGAGCAATAGGGTGTGGTGTAATGTGAATAAGGAGCAATTCAGTGTGATGTAATGTGAATAAGGGGCTCTAATGTGAGGAGTAACGTTTATAAGGTAAAGTGATACTACTGTGGGATGTAATATGAATTATGGAAGCTATCGCATGATAAAATTTGAATAAAGTTGCAGTACTATGTGGTGTAATTGGAATTGGGGTTACTATTGTGTGGCCATGCCCCTTGCCAGCAAAAACACACCCCTTTTTGGGCTGTGCGCCAAATGTGCGAACTGTTCCTATTTAAAATATAGGAAATACAAACACCAAAATAAGGACTACTATGGGTGAGGGGTTATGGTGCTGGGAAAGAGGTGCAAGGTCAGAGACAGAACCAGCGGTGGTGCTAGGGGGCACCAGCCAAAATCTTGCCTAGGGCATCATATTGGCTAGGGCCGGCTCTGACTGTATATCACGTTAAAGCAAACAGATTAAAATAATCCATTGGCCATGAATGAATTAAAAACTCCAAATTAATTTGTGCAAAGCCTGTATTTCCTCGGAGTATGCTGATAAAAGCTGATCTCTTTCTCTCGCCTGCTCAGGGAGACTGTGAATTCCATTTTTCAATCTTTCCATTACTATTGCAGAAATGTACTGTTTGCATTGCCATAAAAAATCCCCCTTGCCTCTGTTCACCATTACTTATTTACTGCTGCATAAAATGACTTTTTGCTGCAGTTTATAGTAATAAATACAGTAAGTTTTTTTGCAGAAATGAAATCATTCAATGCTTTGGCACAATATATAGCTGCCTTAGGGGGGGGGGAAGAGAGCAGGTACCCTGGCAAGATTAGGTACCACCCATTTAATCCTGATCTGCCTAGTGTGTTCTTAGCGAATGTGAGATCACTAACCAACAAAATGGATGAGAATAGGCTGAAAATTGCTTGCAACCAGTCACTTAATAACTAGAGATGTGCACCGGAAATTTTTCGGGTTTTGTGTTTTGGTTTTGGATTCGGCTCCGTGGCCGTGTTTTGGATTTTGACGCGTTTTGGCAAAACCTCCCTGAAATTTTTTTGTCAGATTCGGGTGTGTTTTTAGATTCGGGTGTTTTTTTTTCAAAAAACCCTCAAAAATAGCTTAAATCAAAGAATTTGGGGGTAATTTTGATCCTATAGTATTGTTAACTTCAATAACCACAATTTCCACTCATTTCCAGTCTATTTTGAACACCTCACACCTCACAATATTATTTTTAGTCCTAAAATTTGCACCGAGGTCGCTGGATAACTAAGCTAAGCGACCCAAGTGGCCGGCATAAACACCTGGCCCATCTAGGAGTGGCACTGCAGTGTCAGACAGGATGGCACTTAAAAAAATTTGACCCAAACATCACATGATGCAGAGATAAATTAAAAAAAAAAGAAGAAGTGCAAGATGGTATTGTCCTTGGGCCCTCCCACCCACCCTTATGTTGTATAAACAGGACATGCACACTTTAACAAACCCATCATTTCAGCCACAGGGTCTGTCACACGACTTTGGCTGCAATGACTGGTTGGTTTGGGCCACCACCAAAAAAGAAGCAATCAATCTCTCCTTGCACAAACTGGCTCTACAGAGGCAAGATGTCCACCTCCTCCTCATCGTCCGATTCCTCACGTCTTTCGCTGTGTACATCCTCCTCCCAGAGTATTAATTCGTCCCCACTGGAATCCACCATCTCAGGACCCTGTGTACTTTCTGGAGGCAATTGCTGGGGATTGTCTCCACAGAGGAATTGATTATAATTAATTTTGATGAACATCATCTTCTCCACATTTTCTGGAAGTAACCTCGTACGCCAATTGCTGACAAGGTGAGCGGCTGCACTAAACACTCTTTCGGAGTACACACTGGAGGGAGGGCAACTTAGGTAGAATAAAGCCAGTTTCTGCAAGGGCCTCCAAATTGCCTCTTTTTCCTGCCAGTATACGTACGGACTGTCTGACGTGCCTACTTGGATGCGGTCACTCATATAATCCTCCACCATTCTTTCAATGGTGACAGAATCATATGCAGTGACAGTAGACAACATGTCAGTAATCATTGGCAGGTCCTTCAATCCAGACCAGATGTCAGCACTCGCTCCAGACTGCCCTGCATCACCCCCACGGGTGGGCTCGGAATTCTTAGCATTTTCCTTGCAGCCCCAGTTGCTGGAGGATGTGAAGGAGGAGCTGTTGACGGGTCACGCTCCGCTTGACTTGACAAGTGTCTCACCAGCAGGACTTTGCACCTCTACACACTTGTGTCTGCCGGAAAGAGAGATACAATGTAGGCTTTAAACCTAGGATCGAGCACGGTGGCCAAAATGTAGTGCTCTGATTTCAACAGATTGACCACCCGTGAATCCTGGTTAAGCAAATTAAGGGCTCCATCCACAAGTCCCACATGCCTAGCGGAATTGCTCTGTTTTAGCTCCTCCTTCAATCTCTCGAGCTGCTTCTGCAAAAGCCTGATGAGGGGAATGACCTGACTCAGGCTGGCAGTGTCTGAACTGACTTCACGTGTGGCAAGTTCAAAGGGTTGCAGAACCTTGAACAACGTTGAAATCATTCTCCACTGCGCTTGAGTCAGGTGCATTCCCCCTCCTTTGCCTATATCGTAGGCAGATGTATAGGCTTGAATGGCCTTTTGCTGCTACTCCATCCTCTGAAGCATATAGGGGGTTGAATTCCACCTCGTTACCACCTCTTGCTTCAGATGATGGCGGGGCAGGTTCAGGAGTGTTTGCTGGTGCTCCAGTCTTTGGCACGCGGTGGCTGAATGCTGAAAGTGGCCCGCAATTCTTCGGGCCACCGACAGCATCTCTTGCACGTCCCTGTCGTTTTTTTAAAAATTCTGCACCACCAAATTCAATGTATGTGCAAAACATGGGACGTGCTGGAATTTGCCCACATGTAATGCACGCACAATATTGGTGGCATTGTCCGATGTCACAAATCCCCAGGAGAGTCCAATTGGGGTAAGCCATTCTGCAATGATGTTCCTCAGTTTCCGTAAGAGGTTGTCAGCTGTGTGCCTCTTATGCAAAGCGGTGATACAAAGCGTAGCCTGCCTAGGAACGAGTTGGCGTTTGCGAGATGCTGCTACTGGTGCCGCCGCTGCTGTTCTTGCTGCAGGAGGCAATACATCTACCCAGTGGGCTGTCACAGTCATATAGTCCTGAGTCTGCCCTGCTCCACTTGTCCACATGTCCGTGGTTAAGTGGACATTGGGTACAACTGCATTTTTTAGGACACTGGTGACTCTTTTTCTGACGTCTGTGTACATTCTCGGTATCGCCTGCCTAAAGAAGTGGAACCTAGATGGTATTTGGTACCGGGGACTCACTAACTCAATAAATTGTCTAATTCCCTGTGAATTAATGGTGGATACCGTACACACGTTTAACACCACCACAGCTGCCAAGGCCTGAGTTATCTGCTTTGCAGCAGGATGACTGCTGTGATATTTCATCTTCCTCGTAAAGGACTGTTGGACAGTCAATTGCTTACTGGAAGTAGTACAAGTGGTCTTCCGACTTCCCCTCTGGGATGACAATTGACTCCTAGCAGCAACAACAGCAGCGCAAGCAGCAGTAGGCGTTACACTCAAGGATCCATCGGAGGAATCCCAGTTAGGAGAGGACTCATCAGACTTGCCAGTGACATGGCCTGCAGGACTATAGGTGTTCCTGTATAAGGAGGAAATTGACACTGAGGGAGTTGGTGGTGTGGTTTGCGGGAGCTTGGGTACAAGAGGAAGTGATTTAGTTGTCAGTGGACTGCTTCCGCTGCCACACAAAGTTTTTGAACTTGTCAATGACTTCTGATGAATACGCTCCAGGTGACGTATAAGGGAGGATGTTCCTAGGTGGTTAACGTCCTTACCCCTACTTATTACAGCTTGACAAAGGCAACACACGGCTTGACACCAGTTGTCCGCATTTCTGTTAAAATAATTCCACACCGAAGAGGTGATTTTTTTTGTAATTTGACCAGGCATGTCAATGGCCATATTCATCCCACGGACAACAGGTGTCTCCCCGGGTGCCTGACTTAAACAAACCACCTCACCTTCAGAATCCTCCTTGTCAACTTCCTCCTCAGCGCCAGCAACACCCATATCCTCATCCTTGTGTACTTCAACAGTGACATCTTCAGTTTGACTATCAGGAACTGGACTGTGGGTGCTCCTTCCAGCACTTGCAGGGGGCATGGAAATGGTGGAAGGCACCATCTCTTCCCGTCCAGTGTTGGGAAGGTCAGGCATCGCAACCGACACAATTGGACTCTCCTTGGGGATTTGTGATTTAAAAGAACGCACAGTTCTATGCTGTGCTTTTGCCATCTTAACTCTTTTCAGTTTTCTAGCGGGAGGATGAGTGCGTCCATCCTCATGTGAAGCTGAACCACTAGCCCTGAACATAGGCCAGGGCATCAGCCGTTCCTTGCCACTCCGTGTTGTAAATGGCAAATTGGCAAGTTTATGCTTCTCCTCAGACGCTTTTAATTTAGATTTTTGGGTCATTTTACTGAACTTTAGTTTTTTGGATTTTACATGCTCTCTACTATGACATTGGGCATCGGCCTTGGCAGACGACGTTGATGGCATTTCATCATCTCGGCCATGACTAGTGGCAGCAGCTTCAGCACGAGGTGGAAGTGGATCTTGATTTTTCTCTATTTTACCATCCACATTTTTGTTCTCCATTTTTTAATGTGTGGAATTATATGCCAGTATTATATCAATAGCAATGGCCTACTGTACTGTACTATATATGTATACTGTTGGTCACCAAATTGCTGCACTGTAATACTATATATACTGCTCACAAAAATGCAGCACAGATATGGAATGGATACTTGCAGTGACACAGAGCTGCAAGATACTGCAATGGCCTACTGTACACAACTATATACTGTTGGGTCACCAAAATGCTGCACTGTAATACTATATATACTGCTCACAAAACTGCATCACAGATATGGAATGGATACTTGCAGTGACACAGAGCTGCAAGATACAGCAATGGCCTCCTACACACAACTATATACTATTGGGTCACCAAAATGCTGCACTGTAATACTATATATACTGCTCCAAAAATGCAGCACAGATATGGAATGGATACTTGCAGTGACACAGAGCTGCAAGATACAGCAATGGCCTACTGTACACAACTATAAACTGTTGGGTCACCAAAATGCTGCACTGTAATACTATATATACTGCTTACAGAAATGCAGCACAGATATGGAATGGATACTTGCAGTGACACAGAGCTGCAAGATACAGCAATGGCCTACTATACACAACTATATACTGTTGGGTCACCAAAATGCTGCACTGTAATACTATATATACTGCTCACAACAATGCAGCACAGATATGGAATGGATACTTGCAGTGACACAGAGCTGCAAGATACAGCTATGGCCTACTGTACTGTACTACTATAAGTATAATTATATACAGGTGGTCCCCAGTCCCTGCAATAAAGCACACTGAGCACAGATATTTGCAGCACACTGAGCACAGATATGGAGCGTTTTCAGGCAGAGAACGTAGATATTTTCAACACACTGAGCACAGATATTTGCAGCACACTGAGTACAGATATTTGCAGCACACTGAGCACAGATTGCGGAGCTTTTCAGGGAGAGAACGCAGCCGCGTCCTCTCCTTTCAATCTCCAATGCATGAGTGAAAATGGCGGCGACGTGCGGCTCTTTATATAGAATACGAATCTCGCGAGAATCCGACAGCGGGATGATGACATTCGGCCACGTTCGGGTTAACCGAGCAAGGCGGGAAGATCCGAGGCTGCCTCGGAACCGTGTAAAATAGGTGAAGTTCGGGGGGGTTCGTATCTCGGAGCAACCGAACCCGCCCATCTCTATTAATAACTGCTCGATTCTGGTATTTACTGAGACCTGGCTGGGCGGGAATGATCCAGTATGCTCCTTTGAACTGTCTGAGAGGTCCCTGTTTAGAGTTTAGAGTCCGGGAAGAAGAAAGGTGGTGGACTCTGTATTTATGCCCATAACAAATGGAGTTTGGACGTGGATTTAATTGAGAACTATTGCTCCGTGGACTTAGAATGGCCTGCACCCTAATAGCATAAATTCTATCTACCTAGGGAGTTTTCCATGGTTCTTGTAGCTGCGGTTTACATCCCTCCTCAAGCTAATGCCAGCATAGCATTGGATTCTTTGTTTGTCTCCCTTTCACAACAGCTTACTTGCCACCTGGACTGTGCATTTGTTGTGGCTTGAGACTTTAATCAGGCAAACTTGAAATTGGTCTTCCCTAAGAGTTTTTGCAGAATGTAAAGTTGCCGACTAGGGGTATTATCACACTTGACCAAGTTTATACGAACATAAAGGATGCCTACAGAACCATGCTGAGCCCTCATATTGGACAGTCTGATCATTGTTCACACTTTATGGTCCCTGAATACCTTCCAGTAGTAAGGAGGAAAAACCCTGTTACTAGGGAGGTAACGGTTTGGCCTGAGGGGGCTTTATGAAGTCTGCAGGGTTGTATTGAATGTACTAGCTGGGATCTGATTCTGGAAGAGGCAACAGTGGGTTCGAATATTAATGTAGATTCTTTCGGTTTTATTGTATCTTAGATGTTGCATAGAAAGTGTTACCAGGAGGAAGGTAGTTTGCACATTTCCAAATGATAAGCCATGGATGAATGGTGAGGTCCGTTCCCTGTTGAAAATCCATTCCCTGTTGAGAATTAGGGATAGGGCATTCAGATTTAAGGATAATGAAGCATATAAAATTGCCCGTGTAAATCTAAAAAAAAAGGTATCCATTTAGCTAAGTTAGCTTATTCGCAAAAAATTAAAAGTCAGTTGAAGGAATCTGGAGATGCAAGGTCTATGTGGAAGGGGATAAAGTGCCTAATTGACGATCGGGGTTCTATTGTCTATAGGTTAAATAATCCTTCTGTGGATGAGTTTAATACATTCTATGCTAGGTTTGAGAACGGTAATTTGTCCCCATCTATGGAAATTGGTGATTCGTTATTGAACGATCCTCTGATTCTGTTGGAATCTGAGGTTAGGCTTATGCTTAGGAAGATCAATTCCAGGAAGGCCCAGTTCAGATTGTATTCCGGGAAAGGTTTTACGCATACGTGCTGTCCAATTGTCAGGGATTTTTACATATTTTTTTCATTTATCCTTGGCACATTGTATCGTCCCACGTTGTTTCAAAACAACCACTATTGTTCCTATTCCTAAGTCTTCTGTAGTGAATGGTCTGAATGATTTTCGACCGATTGCTGTCACTTCATTGGTTATGAAGTGTTTTGAAAGGGTTGTTTTGAATCACTTAAAGGGAGGTATTTCATTAGGGTTTGACCCCTATCAGGTTGCCTATAGGCAGAATATGTCAACTGAGGATGCGGACTGTCAGGTTGTGAGGATTCTGATTTAGTCTGTTCCCGGAGGGGGCACTAGTGGGTCAGTGTTGGAATGACGTATGAAACGTGGAGACTGAATAAAGTCCTGCGCATATGCGCTAATGTTTAATAAACATAAAAGTCACAGAGAAATGATATAGCAGTGGATGATAACTTAGAACCGGCAGTACAGATGAAATAATAAGCAGTAACTGAATCCCAGGTAATAATCAAAAGTCTCTGGCAACACAAATATAGAAGATAACTTGATGACTGAATGCAAATGGTTTCAAGCAAAACAAAGTCTCTGATAACACAAATGAGGAATGCAGATAACCTGATAACTGAATGCAAACGGGTTTGAAAAGTATAAGGTCACTGGTAACTGTGATTGATGCAAACAGAACTTCGGTATTTGTAAGAAGCACACAGTCTCTGTAACATAAAAGTTCTTTTAGCCAAGCAAGGCCCAGGCAGGAGACAATCCTAACTCAGCATGTTTGTTAAGTGCTGGATGCAATACACAGAATGGAATGCTGGTAACAAGGTGCATAGATTAGGCAATGAGTAACACCTGATGAGAGTCTCTTACTGCTGATGAACTGTGGCTGGAGTCTAGAGCAAGCAAGAGAAATGCAGAATGATGTATGGAATGAAATGATGAGAGGAACCATGGGGAACCACTGGAGACAGGAACACGGGGAACCACTGGAGACTGGAACACGGGGAACCACTGGAGACAGGAACACGGGGAACCACTGGAGACAGGAACACGGGGAACCACTGGAGACAGGAACACGGGGAACCACTGGAGACAGGAACACGGGGAACCACTGGAGACTTGACACACCAAATGTGACTCGTTGTCCAAGGCAATGAGAATGAGCCAGGAACTGGAATTTATACACCTTGCTCTGTGATGATAGGATGAATCTCTGTGAGAACACACCCTCCAGGATTGGGTGCCCAGATCAGCTGAGAGTTAACTGGAGCTGGTGATTAACCGGGAGAATAATTATGTAGACAGTTAATGCAATGCACTGCTGGTTGCTGGCTGGGATCAGTAGTGCACCGGGAGTTAATGCTGTTTAACTAGAATCACTGTGTACTCCAGGCTGCTGGCTGAAACCAGTGGTTACCAAAAGATAGAACTGTTTAGGTGGAGCACAGTGAGCTGTGGGCTGCAGGAGACTGAAGACTGGAACTGCTGGGACCTGTAGTTCCACAGGTCCAATTCACAGGGAATACTCTGAAAACAGAGGACTGAAGCCAGGAGACGCCTGTTCACTGGAAGTGATGCAATGGAGAATGCGGATTCCTGACACGGACCTTATAGTTCTACATAGAGTTCTCTGTCATTTGGAGAATAGAGACTCCTATGTCAGAATATTATTTGTGGACTACAGTTCCGCCTTTAATACTGTTGTGCCAACTATATTGATTAATAAGCTTTTAAAGATTGGCTATGACACACATATTTGTAATTGGTTGTTGGACAAATCATCCTCAATCAGTCAAGATGGGCCCTGTCTTGTCGTCAGAATTGATATTAAATGTAGGAGTTCCTCAGGGATTTGTCTTTAAACCTTTTTTATATTCTTTGTATACCTTTGATTGTATGTCCCATTCAGATTCAAATTTTATGGTAAAATTTGCGGATGACACTACACTTGTGGGGTTGATTACTAAAGGAGCGGAGGATAGTTATAGGGAGGATGCAAAGCAATTAGTAGTATGGGGAGAGCATAATAACCTGCTGTTGAACAACAAGAAAACAAAGCAAGTTGTTATTGACTTTAGGAAGTCCAGGAAACCCCCTGTGCATCCGCTTTTCCTCAATGGTAAGGAAGTAGAAAGGGTTTCAGGAGTTACATTTTTAAGAATACATTTCTCTGAAGATCTGTCCTGGTCTTCGCATATCACTTCTGTGGCGGGAAAGGCTCAGCAACGCCATTTATTTCTGCAAAGACTTCGGGCAGCGGTTTACAAAAAACGATTCTAGTTAATTTCTACTGCTGCGTGATTGAGAGTCTGTTGACATATGCAATCATGGTGTGGTATGGTAATACTAAATGTACTGATTGTAATACACTGTGTAGGGCAGGGACGTGCAGTCAGGGGAGACAGTGCCTCCCCTGTCATTAATGATTAAAATAATATAAAGAAGATACTTATGACACATATTCTGTGTCATAAGTATCTGCTTGATATGAATCTAATCATTATACCTACCTAAATGTGTTTGGGAGGCACCGATCATGGTGCCTCCCGTTGTGAATGGGGAAAGGTATGGGAGCCGGCGCGGGCGGGGCCTAGCAATGGGCATTAAACACCCATTGAAAATACATGGGAAAGCGGCACCATTAGAGGTGCCGCTTTCATACAGCGACGTGCTTTCAACCCATGAAAGCATGCCCCTGTCAGTGAGGCCACAGTGATTGGCCAGCGGATCCATCACTGGATCCGCTGTCAATCACTGTGTGGGCGCGGTGGTGGTGCGGGCGTCGGTGGAGGTGCGGGCGGTGGTGAGTTTGGCAGCAGAGTGGTACGAATTTAAAAAATGGCGCCTCAGCGTCATTTTTTAAATTCAAGATGGTCGCCGCGAGCCAATCACGGTTCGCTGCATCATCGCCCCGGCCCCGCTGGCTGACTTATATAAGTTAGCGCGAGGCAGCGGCGCATCAGTCCGACAGTGGAGGAGGAGCAGAGAAGAGCTCCTGAAGGCAGAAGACGCCGGAAGTCCTGGATGGGCGGCAGCTATGCAAAAGAGCTTACCAGCCGCCGCCCACCAGGTGAAGATGCTGGAAGGCGATGGCCATGCAAAAGAGCTTAAAGGCCACCGCCTCCCAGGTGAACACACCGGAGGAAGACTCTGGAAGCCCTGGGGAGGCGGCATCCCCCCCAGGTGAAGACGCCGGAAGCCCTGGTGACATAGCAGCCATGCAAAAGAGCTTAAAGGCCACTGCCCCCAGGTGAAGACCCTGAATAATAAACTTTTTTTTTAAAGATAGTGTGGTGTTTTTATTTTAATATTTTCTTTACAGGTGAACTACAGGTGCCAGCGGGCCATTTATGTCCGGGCATGATGGCACTTATGGTTCTACAAGTGCCAGCATGCTGGGGCATGCTTGCTGGTATCTGTAGGCCACCTGTAAAGAACAATATTAACAATGAACACCGCACCCACCGCCACCAGGGGTGCGGGGCATAGCACTGGGCTATCAACCCAGTGCTGATTATTGCACGGGAGGGAGACCCCTTTTTTTTGGGTGTCCCCACTTCCGAGGAATTCCAGCCCTGGGCTGACTAGTTTGAGGGGGGGGCAGATTAATGCTATGGCAGGGGGACCCCATACCGACTGTCTCCCCTGCTATGGCATTATCCCCTCTGGCTGGTTCTGCCGGGTTCTGGTTTTGCCAATGTATGGGAGGGGGGCTACACTTTTTTTCCCACTCTATGGGGTGGGGTGGTTAGCTGCTTGTGCCTCCCCAGACACTGACCTCACCGCACGCCACTGGTGTAGGGTACTTAAATCTGCTGAAAGGATTATTGGTCAACCCCTGCCTAAGTTGGAGGAGATATTTCATAAAAGGAGTGTGGCTAAGGCTAATAGGATAATTAGGGATAGTAGCCATCCTTGTCTTTCAATCTTTTCCCTCTTGCCTTCTGGGAAGCGTTATAGGTGTCTTTGTTGCCATACTAGCAGGATGAGGAACAGTTTTCCTTCCTTATATAATTGTTGGTTTGAACTCTAACTTGTCTATTGAAGCATAAGTGTACTGTATTGCAATTTCACTTCTGCATTTTTTTTAAATATGTTTATTCAGCAGAAGAAATAGGTATGCAATGAAACAAGTATTGACAATAGTATGAACATACACATAAACATAGTGAATTGAGAACATCCCTTCCCTTACCCGTCCCAGTGAGCAGGCAGTGGGGACACAGCGAGAGCCTAGAATACCATAACTTCACAATTAAATGAGAACAAGACATACCTGTAACATACCAAATGAACATCAGAAACAGTGTTTATAACTTTTGTTGAGCCGGAAAAGGCGAGCCGAGGGGATGACTAAATAACTGAGAAATATCAATCAGCCTAGAAAAGGAGAAAAGAGAGAGAAAAATAGGGAAGGGAAGTAAAGAAGCGGTCGAAGCCCGAAACAGGCCTAGAACCACCCAGCAGTTAAGTGGTAGGGAGAAGCAACCATAGGGTGTATAAGAAGGAAAAGGCAGACCGTTTAGGGACCTGGAGGCTGCAAAGAAAGACATGGAAAAATTTACAATGAAAAAGTGACAGTAAGAATTGAACTATATCGGCAAAAGCCATATTTTAAATAACCTGAATGTAAAGAAAGCGTAGGATACATTGACCGTAGGTCACATGGAAGTAATTTGCCATCAGACATGAGTCGGTGAAGCAAATGAGAGTGAGTCCACAAAGTTCTTTGCAGTACGTGGAGATTCAAAGAAGAACATTTTCCCACCCTCAATTTTGCAGGATATAATAAATCAAAGTGGAGATTCAGAGCAAACAGTCATTTGCAGATCGGAGCATATTCTCTTCTCTTCATGGCGACCATGTAAGAAAAGTCCTGAAACAATAATAATTTGGCATACTGATAGCGTAGGTCTGAGTGTTTCCTATAAACCTCGAAGAGTTGGACCTTGTCCGCATAGTTTAGAAGTTTCATTATCGCCGGGCAAGGTCTGTCACGGGAGGCCCGTCTGTCTGGGCCAATTCTGTGAACATGCTCAACAATCATTGCACTCCGAACTAAAGTTGGTGTCCTGTGTTTGTGGAAGCCAGTCCGAGACTAGTTTCATAAGTTCAGCAGGTTTGATCGATTCAGTAATACTTATGGGCCCTCATTCCGAGTTGTTCGCTCGCTAGCTGCTTTTAGCAGCATTGCACACGCTAAGCCGCCGCCTACTGGGAGTGTATCTTAGCATAGCAGAATTGCGAACGAAAGATTAGCAGAATTGCGAATAGAAAATTCTTAGCAGTTTCTGAGTAGCTCGAGACTTACTCCTACACTGCGATCAGTTCAGTCAGTTTCGTTCCTGGTTTGACGTCACAAACACACCCAGCGTTCGCCCAGACACTCCCCCATTTCTTCAGACACTCCCGCGTTTTTCCCAGAAACGCCAGAGTTTTTTCGCACACTCCCAGAAAACGGCCAGTTTCCGCCCAGAAACACCCACTTCCTGTCAATCACACTACGATCACCAGAACGATGAAAAATCCTCGTTAGGCCATGAGTAAAATACCAAACTTTTGTGCTAATTTACTTGACGCAGGTGCACTGCGAACATTGCGCATGCGCAGTTTGCGACTAATCGCTCCGCAGCAAAAAAAAATAACGAGCGAACAACTTGGAATGAGGGCCATGATACGAACATTGTATATTTCTATTCTCCTAATCTTCCAGCTTATCTTGCATGGAAGCTACTACTTTTTCATGGTTAGATATGCTAGTGTGTGCGGTGGTCAACTCATCTTCCAAATCCGAAATCCTTTGTACCGCCTCTGACAGTCTTTGCTCATGTTGTGTAAGCTGAGTGAGAGCAGAGTCCAATGAATTCTGGAGAAAGGTCAGTTTTTGATCAAGCAAGGTAGCAAGAAGATGTATAAGTTCCCGTGTGGGGAATGAACTGACCGTCTCTGAGGTGGGAGCAATCACTTCCGTTCGTTTGAGACTGTTGCTGGGACCAGAGGCTGGTGATAGAGGGGAGCAAGGGGCAGAAAGTTCCGTATCACGTCCTTTCCCAGTTTGGTTACCCCAAAGTCCCCTTGCCGATTTCGCCACAAACTTATCCATGAAAGCGGCAGTAGAGAGTTGAACTCAGAGGCTGGTGGTCTGAGGCATTGAAACAGTGAGGAATCCCAACAATGCAAACAATGCGTGTATAACAATGTGAGCCAGGTTAGCAAAGCTCTATTGATTAGCACAGTAACTGTAGTGATGGTGAGGTGTTATGGAGCGTGCCTCCAGCCAAAGCTCCAGCAGTATGCAGCAGCCTGTATCGTATAAGCAAGTAGCCCCTGTTATGTGTAAATAGCTGAGGTAATGCTGGCCTGCCAGCGATATATTGACAACAAGGGTTTTTTTTATGTGAACTCTTCCACCCCCTAAGGTCACAGGTAGACCAGGGGGAGGTAAGGGGAGAGAGAGAGCCGCAGCGCGAGGTTGAGAGGGGGCAGAGAGCCATTGCAGCAGCAGCGACAGGCCTATCCAAAATGGCTAGAAATACGGCGTTCTGGGAGAGCGGGGAGATGGTGAGTCCCCGCAATCGATGCCAGGGCTCTTACAGGCACTGGGGGTGGTAGTGACCGGCAATTACCCGCACTCTGCCGCTTGTAGATGGCAGTGGAGCCGGAAGTCAGCGGGGAGCTCTGCAAGCCAGCGGCCGTTCAGCGCGGCCCGCACACCGGAAGTCACTTCTGCATTTTCTAATGTTTTTAGTGACAATAAACTATTATCTTATCTTATCTTAGTACGCCAAACATTGCAACACTCTTCACCATTTTGGTAGATTGACATTTAGATTTTTTCTTAATGTACTAATATGTGAGTACAAGGACAGAACAAATGATGTAATACAACACCGCCTTCTAAGATTGGGAATGATCTGAGAAATGTCAGAGTTGCCGGAGGTCCGGGAGTTCAGCCGAGAATTGCCATATTTTTAAAGTGCCAATCATTTACAAGCCAAAGCCAACCTAGTTTTGCTTTGTAAATGATTGGTGCTTTAAAAATAACTCAATTCTCGGACGAAATCCCGGACATCCGGCAACTCAGACCCTGATACATTTACCCCAAAGTCTCTGTAAGAGCAAATTAATCAAGTAGCAAAAATGTGATTTTAAAGTTGGCAAATTTATCAACACTTAACTGCTGAACAATTACTGTATAGCAAAAGCTCTCATTAGGAAGACATTATGGAGGTCATTCTGACCCTTTCGCTCGCTGCTTGTTATCGCAACCAAGCGAATGGGTCCCTACTGCGCATGCGCCGTTGTGCGCCGGCGCATGGCAGATGGCCGAAGGTCGTAGCAGGGCTGCTATCGCCTCTGCCTGATTGAGAGGTGGTCGCTGGGCAGGAGTGGGCGGAAAGGCGGCGTTTGGCTGCCGTTTCATGGGAGCGGGTCTGCCAATGCAGCCGTGGCCGGACTGAACGGGGGGCGGCCCGCAGCGGCTGCGTGACGTCACACACAGCTGCTGCGGGCCGGGGAGCGATGAGTAGCTCCCGGCCAACACGCTAAAGCTGCGCTGGCCGGGAGCTACTCTTGAAGTGCAAAGGCATTGCCGCTGTGCAATGCCTTTGCACTACTGCGGGGAAAGGGGGGGTAGCGGCACTGACATGCGGGGCGGGATAGCCCTGTGCTGGGCGTCCCCCCGCATGTCAGTGTGAATGATCGTAGCTGTGCCAAATTTAGCACAGCTACAATCAACTCGGAATAACCTGCTATATACAGTAATACATCATTGGGAAGGTGGCATACGTATATCATTAAGAAGGTGTACAGATATTTATTTATTTATTTATTTTAAGTAACGAACACACATTAATTCTTTAAAACTATAAGGAAGGCACTTTTTATATCCCTGATACCTACCAACCACGGGTAACAACAGTAGGAAGGGGGTAATTATACATAGCATTAGTTGGGTCAGTCTTGGGTGTGGGGACACAAGTGTACAGTATGCTTAGGTTCACTGATGTAGAATGGTGGTCATTTACCTAAAACGGCATGACATTTAGGGGTTTATCATCACAAAACATGGTCATACACTTCTGGTCATTTACATAGTACACCTACCGTACATAACTATATGCGACAGTTTCAAACTATCCAGAAAACCAGCCCTCAATGCATTGACTCACAGCCTCAAGAGCTTGATCTGAAATCTGTTCCTAGTCAGCCGCAAGAAAATGTAACACTCTATCCTATAACTGCTTCTATCGATATGGTAAAACAGGTTGGATTCGTTATGCCAGCGGTTAGAATACTGACCACAGCATCCTGAAAGGGAGAATCCCGACCGGGAGAAGGTAAGTATACTTACCTTCCCCCAATAGCCCCCTAACCCTCTCCACCCGCAGTCTAACCCTCCCCACACCCACAGCATAACCCTAACACTCCCTCCCCCGAAGCCTAACCCTAACTCTCCTCCCTGCAGCCTTAACATACAGTAACCCCCCCCTTCTCGCAGCCTAACCCTAACTCTCCCCCCACAGCCAAGACCTACACCCCCTTCCCACGGCTTACCTGTCCTGCGTGCCGGGAGAGGAGTAATCGGGATTCCAGGTGTCAGGATTCCGGCACTGGGATACTGATCCCATTTGGAATTCCAGCGCTGGTCTTCTAAGCTGTGTCGTGATCCCGGCATTGGCATTTTGACAGCCGGGATCCCGACTATCCAGATCCTGACAGGATCCTGGTATACACTTTAATGCATTTAATGGTCAGAATCGAGAGTGGGAGCAAAGCAAAAACAGCAAATTACTTAGCTCCTATGTAAAACCATGTTACTTTGCAGGTGGGGTAGGTGTAAATTGGGGTATGGGTCATTGGACAGACACAACTTAGGTCGACGCTCATTTGGTCGACCATGGAAGGTCAACATGCATTAGGTCGACAGGGACAATAGGTCAACATGTACTAGGTCGACAGGTCAAAAGGTCGACATGGGTTTTTTGACTGTTTTTGTCGTTATTTTCTTCGTAAAATGGGGGTCATTCCGAGTTGTTCGCTCGCTAGCTGCTTTTAGCAGCATTGCACACGGTAGGCCGCCGCCCTCTGGGAGTGTATCTTAGCTTAGAAGAATTGCGAATTAAAGATTAGCAGAATTGCGAATAGAAAATTCTTAGCAGTTTCTGAGTAGCTCGAGACTTACTCCTACACTGCGATCAGCTCAGCCCGTTTTGTTCCTGGTTTGACGTCACAAACACGCCCTGCGTTCGGCCAGCCACTCCCCCGTTTCTCCAGACACTCCTGCGTTTTATCCTGGCACGCCTGCGTTTTTCCGCACACTCCCAGAAAACGATCAGTTTCCGCCCAGAAACACCCACTTCCTGTCAATCACACTCCGATCACTTCAACAATGAAAATTCTTTGTTTGGACGTGAGTAAATCTACTAAGTTTTGTGCTAAAATACTTAGCGCATGCGCACTGCGTACCATGCGCATGCGCATTTTTGCCTTAATCGCTCCGTTGCAAAAATCGGCAACGAGCGAACAACTCGGAATGACCCCCCATGACGGGGAACCCCAATTAGTGCACCGTGTCCCCTCGCATGGCTCGCTTCGCTCGCCATGCTTCGATCAAGGAGCCTCGCTCTGCTACTGCTTCGCTTAGCACAGGTTACCGTTCTAATTGTAGTCCACGTGGAACATTAAGTATGAAAAAATCCCCAAAAATGAAGGGAAAAAAGTGAAAAACTCATGTCGGCATTTTGACCTGTCGACCTAGTACATGCCGACCTAATGACTATGTCGACCCATTGAACATGTCGACCTAATGCAGGTCGACCGTCAGTGGTCGACCTAATGACTGTCGACTTAAGCTGTGTCGACCTAACGACTGTATCCCATAAATTGTGCAGAGAAACTGGATTTGACAGAGGTGTCCAAATTAAAATCTAACGAAAAGTGTAAAAATAAAGCTGTACAGACTATGGTGGTCATTCTGAGTTGTTCGCTCGCAAGCTGCTTTTAGCAGCTTTGCACACGCTAAGCCGCCGCCTACAGGCCTACTGGGAGTGAATCTTAGCTTATCAAAATTGCGAACGAAAGATTAGCAAAATAGCGAATAGACACTTCTTAGCAGTTTCTGAGTATCTCCACACTTACTCGGCATCTGCGATCAGTTCAGTGCTTGTCGTTCCTGGTTTGACGTCACAAACACACCCAGCGTTCGCCCAGACACTCCTCCGTTTCTCCGGCCACTCCCGCGTTTTTCCCAGAAACGGTAGCGTTTTTTCGCACACACCCATAAAACGGCCTGTTCCCGCCCAGAAACACCCACTTCCTGTCAATCACATTACGATCACCAGAACGAAGAAAAAACCTCATAATGCCGTGAGTAAAATACCTAACTGCATAGCAAATTTACTTGGCGCAGTCGCACTGCGGACATTGCGCATGCGCATTAGCGACTAATCGCTCCGTTGCGAGAAAAAAATACAGAGCGAACAACTCGGAATGACCCCCTATGTGGGCTACATGCAAAAGCATCCAGTATTTACCCTGCATGCAAAAATAAATATACAGTATTTGCCCGCCTTGCAGTGCAACACGGTTATATCTAGGTGTAAAGTTACTGGGCTTTATTTGTTCCAAACTCAGAATCAGCCTAAATGACCTCAGAGAATTCTCTTCCATCTAGAGATGCAGGTTCTGTAGGCTCCAGAAAATGTACCTCAGAATCTCAGGCTAAGCTTGCCTGTCATTGGAGGAGGTTGTTGAGTGACGCGTCTTCTCAGTAGGTGCTCTAACATATGATAGATGTCTTTCTTTCTTCTATTTGTTTGATTTATTTCTATCATAAATATGGAATAAACAGCTCAACTCCGCAGATACCCGCCTTCAGCTGAACACTGAAAACATTGTTCAATTCCAGATGTCAGCTAATGAACAAAGATTTCTTCAGCTTCCAATCAGTCAGGTTGCTATGTGAATATGTAATTGGTCATTAGGACTGATTGATTGTACTTTTTAACATTCTAGTCAGGATTTTAAACTAAAGGTAGGAACAATTTACATACTTTACCAAAGTATTTCAAATTGTTATTTTTTTCAAAATGACAATAATCTTATTCTGCGTTCAGACTGTTTCCTGTTATTGATGAGAGTTGTGATACATTAACAAAATTCCATATATTAACTTTGGCTGCATATTGATTATTAATATAACTCTATAAAGCAGAGGTTCTCAAACTCGGTCCTCGGGAGCCCACACAGTGCATGTTTTGCAGGTAACCCAGCAGGTGCACAGGTGTATTAATTACTCACTGACACATTTTAAAAGGTCCACAGGTGGAGCTAATTATTTCACTTGCGATTCTGTGAGGAGACCTGCAAAACATGCACTGTGCGGGCCCCCGAGGACCGAGTTTGAGAACCTCTGCTACAAAGCGATTTCTTCTGTGCATTTTTCTCTTTTCTTAACTGCTTTAATGAAAACTTAATTTCTGTTCTACTACACACACAGTATAGGGGGTATTCAATGCTTGGAAACGATCCGACAATGCAGTATTCAATGAGCAGCCAAATCGGATTGACATTTTCGGAAACGGACCAAAAGCTGTCGGATTTGGCCGCGGAATCCGACAAAATACATGGATCCACAGCTAATCCACCAGTCCACTTGTTTTCCGACAAGTCGGAATTCCCGACTTGTCAGAAAAACAGAGCGAGGATTAAATAGGTTGGAAAACACCTTCCGACCTAAAAAAGTCGGAAATTGACGTCTTTCCGACAAGACGGCAGTTTCTGACAAGCATTGAATACCCCCCTATATGTATGTGTGTGTATATATATATATATATATACACACACACACACACACACACACACACACACACACACACACACACACACACACACACACACACACGCACACAAAGACAAGACATATATATATATATACTGTATATACAAGGTTTGGCTATTAAATAATGACACAGATGCTATTATTATTTATGCTGGCAATTAGTCGTAGGGTAGACTCAATGACTAATTGAATACACACACCCCCCATAGTGTATAACAAAATCAAAACAAGTGAGTTACATACTGAATAATCGATTTGTTCTAGATTGTAACTTTAATATTCAACATTGTATTTTTGTGCAAGTGCCTAAACTAGTAACATACTTTCCTACAACATAATAACTGGGATGATCCATAGAATCATGATATTATATCTTGTGATTTTATTGTTACATTGTCAGGCCAGAAATATTTAGAATTATGCATCTACAAATGACTGAAAGTAGCTAAACTATCAAAGTATTAAATTAAGATTGTGCACTGTATTTTATAATTACATTTGCAACCTATTTGTCAGAACGTTAATCTTATTTATCGGTTGCTTTTTATATTCTGAGTTTCAGTTTGTCACGTTGACTGTTAATGACTTCCGATGTAGTACAAGTCTATGACCCAAAGATTACTCATCCTGCCTAAAAATAACTTGTCCTTTTACCAACTGTCCGTACATAATGCCATACCGTACTCGCCGTGGATGCACATTTTTGCACCTGGTTGCCCTATTAGTTAATGATAATGCTGCCACGGACTGGTGCTTTGTCATTTAAAAATAAAAACATTTGCATTGAATAAAAACCAATTCTCATTAGTCACAATTCGGCAGATAACTGTGACACCGGGTGCAGTAGGAGAAATCAATAACAAGAATTTGCAGATAAACATCACTTTGCTCATCCTTATTAAATCTGACACATGATGCAAAGGTTGAAAAGTTGGGTTAGTTCTTAGATAGTTGTTAACCCGTTTCTGCCCTAATGATTATAGTGTTTTTTTGTTTTTGCTATTTTTAAATACGTCCCAGTTGATATGACTATACTGCATGTTGTCAATGTAAAGAGGGGTTCCACCTTGGACAAACTTTGCTGTTTATGGACACGTTTTCATGTACGTTTTAGATTGAGGCCATTTCATGAACAGATTGCAGCTATGTATCATCGTTACTAGGAGAGAAAATAGCTTCATGCATTGTCGGGTGCTGCCAACAGCATCCAATCAGATTGTAGAGATCATTTTCTAGAATGTTTAAGATAAAAGACAGCAAGAATCTGATTGGTTCCTATGGACAGTGTCTCTACTTTTCCTTTTCAAAAGGACTGAGCTACTTAATAAGGCAGGAGGTGAGGCAGTTGGAACCATATTAGACCCTCCCCATTACAGCTGTCTGACCATCTAGGATGTTCTGGGGCCACACTTGACTACAAGAATGTATTCGGTATGAAATCCCCACTGTCGGGATCCCAGTGGTCAAGAATCGACACCAGAATCCCATCAGTCGGAATCCTGACCTCGAGCGCAGCATATCCCGTTGCAGGCTCAATGCTTTGGCCTGGTGGTGGCCGTAGGGCGACACACTAATCTATTCCCTCTCGGGTGGTGGCGTGGCCACCACCCAAGTGTGGATTCTGGGCGGCAGCCGGGATTCCGACCACCGGCATTTCAACAGGTGTCGGGATTCCGACGTCTGTATTTGGACCGCTGGGATTCCAACTGTCGGGGAAATTAACTGCGTCCCCCATAAATAGCAAATGTAGTGTAACCACTTTATATGGCAGTAATGGTCATTTTTGCTTAAAAAAAGATCCTACCTTGTTAATTTACTGTTGCATAAACTCCTCTTGACTATACAGAACAGATTGTTGTTTTTCAAATTCAGTTATTCTGCACAAATTGTGCTGGGCATTTGTACCCCCATTATGTGACCAGCATTATGTGATGAGGAGGCACACTGTATACAAACAGAATGTCACATTAGCTTATCCTTTAATTAAATCAATTACCATCCACGTCTAAATTCCTTGCCATAAAGTGTTTGCAATCACTCTGTCTAACGCTGACTTTTAAGTTTAATACTCATTTCACACTCCTGGAAGGGATATTATTGTCAGCCCAACGTTCATAATCCCAATGGATCCTGGTAAGTTTTTTAACCCTAACCCCACTGTCCTGCAGCCTAACCCTAACCCATTCCTCCCACAGGATATCCCTAACCAGCTCCTCCCTCAGCCTAACCTTTACTCTCCGCTCTCACAGCCTAACCCTAACCCTCCGCTCCCACAGCCTAACCCTAACCCACCGCTCCTACAGCCTAAATCTAACCCACCCCTCCCACAGCCTAACCCTAACCCACCCCTCCCACAGTATAACCCTAACCCACCCCTCCAACAGCCTAACCCTAACCGACCCCTCCCACAGCCTAACCCTAAACCACCCCTCCTACAGCCTAACCCTAACCCACCCCTCCCACAGCCTAACCCTAACCCACCCCTCCCACAGCCTAACCCTAACCCACCCCTCCCACAGCCTAACCCTAACCCACTCCTCCCACAGCTTAACCCTAACCCACCCCTCCCACAGCCTAACCCTAACCCACCCCTCCCACAGCCTAACCCTAACCCACTCCTCCCACAGCCTAACCCTAACCCACCCCTCCCACAGCCTAACCCTAACCCACCCCTCCCACAGACTAACCATAACCACCCCTCCCACAGCCTAACCATAACCACCCCTCCTACAGCCTAACCATAACCACCCCTCCTACAGCCTAACCTTAACTCTCCACACTCACAGCCTAACCCTCCCGCTAGTTGCCTAACCCTACTCCAGGACTTACTGTAGGGATCTGTCAGAATTCTGACCGTCGGGATGGTGCTGTCGGCATTCTGACTGTGAGTATCCTGACCACATCCTTCCTGGAAATAGCTAATATTTCAGCTTCCTCTTTCTACACACACACCCAGTCTAGCACAAAGCATTACCATACAGGCGCAGTAGCGGCTGCGACTCCACTGTGTCTAGCTCAGAATCACCCCCTTAGTACACTATTAGTGAATACAGACACAATATTGAGGAGAAAGTACTGAAGCACTGGAATCACTGCCCATGGTGCAACATCTAATGCCGCTTTCACACTGCAGGGCCGGGTCCTACCCAGGAATTGGAAACGGGTCCTTCCCTGGTGGGATCCGGCATTGGACCCTACACACTGCCATCCCAACCCGGCAATATGCCAGGTCGGGTTGCCATCTGGGGGCGTGTACAGAGCCAGCATTGGGGGTGGCTGCGGAGGCGGCGCTGGGAGATGACATCATCTCCACGCCGCCTCTCCCTCTACAGTGAACAGGTACCGGGTTGCATTGACCTGGGTAACCCGTTTACACTGCGCCTGACTTGGTAATACCCGGGTTGAATTACTGGGTTATGCTACCTGGGATTTCTGGAGTGACCCTTTCACACCGCACTGCCACCCACGTTGACCTGGCAAAAGGGGTGTAAGATGTCTCACTCGGTGTGGAGCAAAAAGGATAGAAATACCAGGACACATTGTTATAAAGAATAATTTCCTCCCTGCTGTAGGCAGCTCACTAAGGGGGACATTTACTAAGCAGTGATAAGAGCGGAGAAGTAAGCCATCAACCAATCAGCAGATCTGTGTCATTTTACAGTATGCAAATTTATAGCTGTTACTTCAGTGCTGATTGGTTGCCATGGGCAACTTCTCCACTGGCTCACTTCTCCGCTCTTATCACTGTTTAGTAAATGTCCCCCTAAGAGGCTTATTCATTATTCTAGACCCGATGATTATAATAAGAAATTAAGATTTGCAATGATCTACTAAATTCACAAGCATGGATAAAGGCTTCACTCTTCTATCAGGACCTCGCAGCGCTACTGCCATCTGCAGATGGCGTTAGCTTCCGAGGCCAAGTTCCATAATGTGCTTGGTAAATCCAGTAGCATAGCCGCCCTCATAGAAACTAGAGGGACCACAGCAGAAATATCTGCTTACATCCTGGGGACCAGAGAATATTATTTGATACATACTGTAGGTCGCTAAGGGTTATTAACCACGCAGTCATTTTGGGCCAGCAGGACAAATGCCCTTTTGCTGAACGCACTGTGAGGCCCTATTTTTGCAAAAATAATGAACTATTGTATTCTATTTAAGCTGGCCATACACTAGGATGATATCGTGTACGAATACACGATTTCGACGCCTCATACGCTGCATCATGTGCATATCGTGCATGTTTTGGGATAGATTACCATGCGCGGTCCCGCGGGTCGAACGTCGCATCCTCAGATCCTACATGCAGCCCATATTATTTGTCGTAATCGTATGCACATCGTTCCAGGGGCACGATCCAGACCTGATCACTGCTGTGCGTTTACGCACAGCTGGCGATCTGCTAATAACTGCGCATGTGTATGCAATGCGCACGCACATCAGCAAACAAAAACAGGCATCGCCGGTCAGCGGCGGTGCGAAAATTCCAATCGCACAGCAATTCACATGCTCATTGACATGAAGAGGCCGTTTGTGGGTGGTAAATGACCATTTTCTAGGAGAGTCAGGTAAAATGCAAGTGTTCCCAAGCGGTTTCAGGGCGGGTGTATGCCGTCAGCTCAAGCCCCGATCAGCCTCTTCTCATCGCACTGTAGGAGTAAGTCCTGGGCTGCGCACACACTGCGCACACAGGAAAAATCATTCACTGTTGAGTGAGGTGTGAATGGATTTGCAGCTGTCCGCTGACTGAGGTTTTTTTGCAGCTTGGCGTACACATGCGATCGCACACTTGCGCGGCATGATTGCAGGACAACAATTTTAGTAGCCCAGCGATCAGGTCTGAATCACCCCCCATGTTTTATGCACATACGGGTCGTTGGTACACTCGAGTGTCCAGGACTGCGGAAGGGAGCTACCAGGAGGTTGAAGGGAGGTCGTGATATGACTGGCATCGGATGCGGCCGTCCTGATGTATGGCCAATAGAGATGTGCACCGGAAATTTTTCGGGATTTGTGTTTTGGTTTTGGATTCGGTTACGTGGCCGTGTTTTGGATTGGGACGCGTTTTGGCAAAACCTCCCTGAAATTTTTTTGTGGGATTTGGGTGTGTTTTGGATTTGGGTGTTTTTTTTTTTTTAAAAACCCTCAAAAACAGCTTAAATCATAGAATCTGGGGGTAATTTTGATCCTATAGTATTATTAACCTCAATAACCATAATTTCCACTCATTTCCAGTCTATTCTGAACACCTCACACCTCACAATATTATTTTTAGTCCTAAAATTTGCACCGAGGTCGCTGGATGACTAAGATAAGCGACCCAAGTGGCCGACACAAACACCTGGCCCATCTAGGAGTGGCACTGCAGTGTCAGACAGGATGGCACTTAAAAAAATTGGCCCCAAACAGCACATGATGCAAAGAAAAGAGAAAAAGAGGTGCACCAAGGTCGCTGGACGGCTAAGCTAAGTGACACAAACACCTCAATAGCACAGGAATTATTTGTTCTAATCAATGGTATTATTGGTCCAAATCACTGGAATAAAATGACAAAATCACAGGAATTATTTGTTCTAATCAATGGTATTATTGGTCCAAATCACTGGAAGAAAATGACAAAATCACTGGAATAATTTGGCAAGATCACTGTAATTAATAATTAATTATAAATCACTGATATTAATTGGTAAAATCTTGCTATCGCCTGCCTAGAGAAGTGGAACCTAGATGGCATTTGGCACCGGGGACACACTACCTCAAGAAATTCTCTAATTCCCTGTGAATTAACGGTGGATACCGGACACACGTCTAACACTAACACAGATGCCAAGGCCTCAGTTATCCGCTTTGCAACAGGATGACTGCTGTGATATTTCATCTTCCTCGCAAAGGACTGTTGGACAGTCAATTGCTTACTGGAAGTAGTACAAGTGGTCTTCCGACTTCCCCTCTGGGATGATGATCGACTCCCAGCAGCAACAACAGCAGCACCAGCAGCAGTAGACGTTACACTCAAGGATCCATCAGAGGAATCCCAGTCAGGAGAGGGGTGTAACACTGCTGACCGGCGGTCAGGAGACCGCCGGTCAGCTTACCGATGCCGGGATCCCGGCAGCATACCGACGCCGGGATCCCGGCGAGGAGGGGCGAGTGCAGCAAGCCCCTTGCGGGCTCGGTGGCGACCTGCGGTCGCCACGGGTTCTATTCCCACTCTATGGGTGTCGTGGACACCCACCAGAGGAAATTATCCCTGTTGGTCGGCATGCCGACCATCGGGATAGTGAGCCGTCGGGCTCGTGGAGGAGGTCATGTGACTGTCGGTCAGCTGATCGGCGGTCACATGAATACCACCCCAGTAGAGGACTCGTCAGACTTGCCAGTGACATGGCCTGCAGGACTATTGGCTTTCCTGTCTAAGGTGGAAATTGACACTGAGGGAGTTGGTGGTGTGGTTTGCAGGAGCTTGGGTACAAGAGGAAGGGATTTAGTGGTCAGTGGACTGCTTCCGCTGTCACCAAAAGTTTTTGAACTTGTCAATGACTTCTAATGAATGCGCTCCAGGTGACATATAAGGGAGGATGTTCCTAGGTGGTTAACGTCCTTACCCCTACTTATTACAGCATGACACAGGCAACACACGGCTTGATACCTGTTGTCCGCATTTCTGTTAAAATAATTCCACACCGAAGAGGTGATTTTTTTTTGTAATTTGACCAGGCATGTCAATGGCCATATTCATCCCACGGACAACAGGTGTCTCCCCGGGTGCCTGACTTAAACAAACCACCTCACCATCAGAATCCTCCTTGTAAATTTCCTCCTCAGCGCCAGCAACACCAATATCCTCATCCTGGTGTACTTCCACAGTGACATCTTCAATTTGACTATCAGGAACTGGACTGTGGGTGCTCCTTCCAGCACTTCCAGGGGGCGAGCAAATGGTGAAAGGAGCCACCTCTTCCCGTCCTGTGTTGGGAAGGTCAGGCATCGCAACCGACACAATTGGACTCTCCTTGGGGATTTGTGATTTAGAAGAATGCACAGTTCTTTGCTGTGCTTTTGCCGTCTTAACTCTTTTCAGTTTTCTAGCGGGAGGATGAGTGCTTCTATCCTCATGTGAAGCTGAACCACAAGCCATGAACATAGGTCAGGGTCTGAACCATTCTTTGCCACTCCTTGTCGTAATGGCTTATTGGCAAGTTTACGCTTCTCCTCAGATGCTTTTACTTTTGATTTTTGGGTCATTTTACTGAACTTTAGTTTTTTGGATTTTACATGCTCTCTACTATGACATTGGGTATCGGCCGTGGCAGACGACGTTGATGGCATTTCATCGTCTCGGCCATAACTAGTGGCAGCAGCTTCAGCACGAGGTGGAAGTGGATCTTGATCTTTCCCTATTTTAACCTCCACATTTTTGTTCTCCATTTTTTAATGTGTGGAATTATATGCCAGTAATATATCAATAGCAATGGCCTACTGTACTGTACTATGGCCCTCATTCCGAGTTGTTCGCTCGGTAAAAATCTTCGCATCGCAGCGATTTTCCGCTTAATGCGCATGCGCAATGTCCGCACTGCGACTGCGCCAAGTAAATTTGCTATGCAGTTAGGATTTTTACTCACGGCTTTTTCATCGTTCTGCCGATCGTAATGTGATTGACAGGAAATGGGTGTTACTGGGCGGAAACAGGCCGTTTAATGGGCGTGTGGGAAAAAACGCTACCATTTCCGGAAAAAACGCAGGAGTGGCCGGAGAAACGGGGGAGTGTCTGGGCGAACGCTGGGTGTGTTTGTGATGTCAAACCAGGAACGACAAGCAGTGAAATGATCGCAGATGCCGAGTAAGTCTGAAGCTACTCAGAAACTGCTACGAGGTGTGTAATCGCAATATTGCGAATACATCGTTCGCAATTTTAAGATGCTAAGATTCACTCCCAGTAGGCGGCGGCTTAGCATGAGCAAATCTGCTAAAATTCACTTGCGAGCGAACAACTCGGAATGAGGGCCTATATGTATACTGCTGGTCACCAAAATGCTGCACTGTCCTACTATATACTGCTCACAATAATGCAGCACAGAGATAGTATACTTGACACAGAGCTGCAAGATACAGCAATGGCCTACTGTACTGTTTGTACTACTACTGCTGGTCACCAAAATGCTGCACTGTCCTACTATATACTGCTCACAACAATGCAGCACAGATATGGATACTTGAAGTGATATGGAGCTGCAAGATACAGCAATGGCCTACTGTACTGTACTACTGTATATGTATACTGGTGTTCACCACAATGCTGCACTGTCTTACTATATACTGTTCACAACAACAATACAGCACAGATATGGATAGTATACTTGACAAAGAGCTGCAAGATACAGCAATGGCCTACTGTACTGTACTACTGTATATGTATACTGGTGGTTACCACAATGCTGCACTGTCCTACTATATACTGCTTACAACAACAATGCAGCAGCACAGATATGGATAGTATACTTGACACAGAGCTGCAAGTTACAGCAATGGACTACTGTACTGTGCAACTATATACTGTTGGTCACCAAAATGCTGCACTGCCCTACTATATACACTGCTCACAACAACAATGCAGCACAAATATGGATAGTATACTTGACACAGAGCTGCAAGTTACAGCAATGGACTACTGTACTGTGCAACTATATACTGTTGGTCACCAAAATGCTGCACTGTCCTACTATATACTGCTCACAACAACAATGCAGCACAGATATGGATAGTATACTTGACACAGAGCTGCAAGTTACAGCAATGTATTACTGTACTGTGCAACTATATACTGTTGGTCACCAAAATGCTGCACTATCCTACTATATGCTGCTCACAACAACAATGCAGCACAGATATGGATAGTATACTTGACACAGAGCTGCAAGATACAGCAATGGACTACTGTACTGTACTACTGTATATGTATACTGTTGGTCACCAAAATGCTGCACTGTCCTACTATATACTGCTCACAACAACAATGCAGCACAGATATGGATAGTATACTTGACACAGAGCTGCAAGATACAGCAATGGCCTACTGTACTGTACAACTATACAGGTGGTCACCAAAATACTGCACTGTACTATATATATAATATATACTGGTCACACAACAAGCAGCAGATATTGAGCACTGATGATCAGGATACTGTCTAGAACTGAGTCTGACATGGAGCTGCAAGATACAGCAATGGCCTACTGTACTGTGCTACTACTATAGTTATATACTGGTGGTCCCCACAATGCAGCACACTGAGCACAGATATTTGCAGCACACTTAGCACAGATACTGAGCTTTTCAGGGAGAGAACGTAGCCACGTCCTCTCCGTTCAATCTCCAATGCACGAGTGAAAATGGCGGCGACGCACGGCTCTTTATATAGAATACGAATCTCACGAGAATCCGACAGCAGGATGATGACGTTCGGGCGCGTTCGGGTTAACCGAGCAAGGCGGGAAGATCCGAGGCTATCTCGGACCCATGTAAAATAGGTGAAGTTCGGGGGGGTTCGGATCTCGGAGAACCGAACCCGCTCATCTCTAATGGCCAGCTTTACAGTTTTTAGAAAACTGTGTGTACGTCCTAACAGATAATTGATCATAATTTATCACTCTCTATTCATCAAGCTACACTGCCTCAAATCATCAATGTGATCATGATGCTATGGCAAATCCTTCTCTGAATGGGCCAAACACAAAAGGACCCACAATTGTGTAAGGTGTGCGCTTTAGAACAACTATCCCTTATGAAATATAATTCAGGCCTTATTTAATACTGATCACATCTGCGATACGATCGCATTATGCCCCTTTTAGGCCCGGCCGCACGGCACGATCTGCGCATGCATGGGCTGGACAATGCGATCGCATTGTATTGATGCGAATGCCTCTACCCGATTGACAGGCAGAGGCATTTGCTGGGCGGTCGGAGTGGGGGCGAGGAATTGCTGGGGCACGGCGTCCGGAATGCAGGCAGGTCTGGGTTATTTTCGGGGTGGCTGCGTGATGTCACATGCGGTAACAGCGGCAGGAAACATGGCTGCTCTGCACCTGCCTTCTCACATGGCTGTGCAGGCAGGTGGGGCATCCCTTATATTGTGGGGAAAGCGATGCAATAGTATTTGCAATCCTTAGTAATTTAGGCCCTTAGGGGGTCATTCCGAGTTGGTAGTAGCTGTGCTAAATTTAGCACAGCTACGATCATGATCTCAGACATGCGGGGAGACGCCCAGCACAGGGCTAGTCCGCCCCGGATGTCAGTGCTGGCCCCCTCGCAGAAATGCAAAGGCATCACACAGCAGCGATGCCTTTGCACTTCAAGAGTAGCTCCCGGTCAGCGCAGCTTTAGCGTGCTGGCCGGGAGCTACTCTTCGCTCTCCTGCCCGCAGTGGCTGCGTGTGATGTCACGCAGCCGCTGCGGCCCATTCACCGCATGGTCTGGCCACGCCTGCGTTGGCTGACCGCGCCCACAAAACAGCGGCCAAACGCGGTCATTTTGCCCCCTCCCGCCCATCGACCGCCTCTGCCTGTCAATCAGGCAGAGGCGATCGTAGCGCAGCGATGGGCGACCATGCGCTGGCGCACTGTGGCACCGGCGCATGCGCAGTTCTGACCCGATCGCTACGCTGCGAAAAACTGCAGCGTACGATCGGGTCAGAATGACCCCCTTAGTTCAGTACCAAAGTGGAATTTGAACTGTTTATTTGTGTGTTTCAGGGATGCTTCTTAATGTTTGCGGTTATATTGATGCTTGGAGCTTTTTTAAATTGAAATGAGTTTTTGGGTGTAATTTTTATTTTTTATTTTGTTGCCAAATAAGTATCATAGAGATATAAAGTTACTGCGAGAAGCATTTATTCTTAATAAAAATTCTTAATGCTTTGGCTGAGGAAGAGCATGAAAATGGTTCATTCTCACACCCCGGGCTGTACGGTTCAACTTGATTTCTTTAGTTCTTTATTATAGAAACATAAATATGAGGATTAAAGTTTATTCTCTGATAGCCTGCAGGATTGTGGTCTTGTATCCGCAATAATTACAGTTACAAGTTCACATTCAATAAAGGTGTAAAAAGCACAGAAACATTCTATTGGCTTAATTTTGAGTCAGAAACAAGCGCAAATGCGGTTCATATGGCGGCACTGACCGTTCCGACAGCTATAGCTAACGATTTTGACAGCTGCAGCTGTCATTGTCCACAGTGCTGTAACTAGAAATGTTAGTGCTGTGTGCCAGAAACAGCATTGGTAGAGTCCCCTTTACACAGTACGGCAGCAGAGTCCCCTTTTACACAGTACGGCAGCAGAGTCCCCTTTTACACAGTACGGCAGGTAGAGTCCCCTTTTACACAGTACGGCAGGTAGAGTCCTCTTTTACACAGTACGGCAGCAGAGTCCCCTTTTACACAGTACGGCAGGTAGAGTCCCCTTTACACAGTACGGCAGCAGAGTCCCTTTTTACACAGTACGGCAGGTAGAGTCCCCTTTTACACAGTACGGCAGGTAGAGTCCCCTTTTACACAGTACGGCAGGTAGAGTCCTCTTTTACACAGTATGGCAGCAGAGTCCCCTTTTACACAGTACGGCAGGTAGAGTCCCCTTTACACAGTACGGCAGCAGAGTCCCTTTTTACACAGTACGGCAGGTAGAGTCCCCTTTTACACAGTACGGCAGGTAGAGTCCCCTTTTACACAGTACGGCAGGTAGAGTCCTCTTTTACACAGTACGGCAGGTAGAGTCCCCTTTTACACAGTACGGCAGGAAGAGTCCCCTTTTACACAGTACGGCAGGAAGAGTCCCCTTTTACACAGTACGGCAGGTAGAGTCCTCTTTTACACAGTACGGCAGCAGAGTCCCCTTTTACACATTACGGCAGCAGAGTCCCCCTTTTTACACATTACAGCAGGCAGAGTCCCCCCTTTTTCCACATTACGGCAGGCAGTGTCCCCCCTTTTTCCACATTACGGCAGGCAGAGTCCCCACAGCTGCTGAATCAGTGGAGACAGTTACTGCCCGACCAGCTACAATATCTCCATCACGCCTTCATGGACCTGCCACCTCAAGTACCCTCTTCCCCCAGGTCTGGCTGCTGCTGTAAACACCCCTCCACCCACCCAGCGACTACCGCCGCTAAAACCCCCCTCCTCTCGGGACTTGCTGAAGTGCACTCGCCCATCAGCCGTGTCAGACCTGCTCTTCCTTAAAGTGTGGGCAACCATGGCAGCAGCGGGGGATTTTTCCATGCGGATGATGCGGTATGGAGCTGCTGCGGCCCGCTAGTTAAAACTCTAGCATCCTCCGCGTGGCTTCCCGGTGTGTACTGCGCACTGCTGGAGTCAAGGGAGGAGGGGGGGGGAGCGCTACTATTGCGGCCTGTAAAGTGTATCAGCAGCTGTGCGTGCAGCAGAGAATGAGCTCGGCGCAACGCTGCTATGATATATTACAGTGCTCAGCGCTGCTGCAGGCAGTGGCCAAACAGCGTAGATGCGCTGTGTGCTACGTTCCATCCGCCCACACCCAGTATCGGCCATGATTGCCCATACACCACAGCAGTGACAGCTCTGTCCCTGGCTGTGGCGGCTGCCACCCCCTGTTATCATCAAACAAAATTGCATGGATCTGCGTACAATTTTGATTAGCGTATTTGTACAGTAGCCGACAGGATGCACGTGGACAGCAGCTGGTATGCTTGCACAGACTGAAAGCATCCGCCTGCGTCCAATATCTCCACTGAGTCCACCTCTGTATGAGGCCCTGAGTGTGCAGATGGATTGTTTCTTCTGTTGATGGAGCACTGTTTCCATGAAATGATGTTTCTGGGCGGCAACTGGGCAGAAACCATACAATTGTACGTTTTACATATTTAAACACCCACACCGTCTCTGTGTCTATAACTGAGGGTGTAATTCAGACCTGATCGCTAAGCAGCGATTTTTGCAGTCCTGGGTTCGCATTGTCACCGCCCATAGGGGAGTGTATTTTCGCTGTGCAAATCTGCGAACGCCTGTATAGCAGAGCTGTACAAACAGATTTTGTGCAGTCTCTGCGCAGCCCAGGACTTACTCAGCCGCTGCGATCACATCAGCCTGTCCAGGAACGGAATTGGCGTCAGGAACCCTCCCTGCAAACGCTTGGACACACCTGCATTTTCCCAGACACTCCCAGAAAACGGTCAGTTTACACCCACAAACGGCCCCTTCCTGTCAATCTCCTTGCGAACGCCCGTGTGAATGGATCCTTCGCACAATCCTGTCGCTGAGTGGTGATCCCCATTGCAGCTGTGCGACGCGCAGACGTAGTGCAGTGCATACGCATGCGCAGTTCGGATCTGATCGCGCGAAAACGCACAGCAGCAATCAGATCTCAATTACCCCCTGATTCTTATCAATCTTCTCCTTTCTGACAAAAGTTTGACGTTGTGAGGGTTTAAACTGTGTGGAGGACATCTTTTCTTACTCAAGGAGCTGAGCCACTTGTGTTTACCAAAGTTGGAGAGCACCTGACCATCTCACTGAGGCCACACAAGAAGTCCTTCAGAGTCTTCTCTGCGTTCTCCCTCTCCCTACCAGCATGGACAGCCGCTGATCCCCGGCTTCACGTCTCACGCTGAGTCTGGCTGACGGACTATAAAGCAAATTAATGGAGGACTGCAATCTCTCCAAGTGCATTCAACCTGTTCATATATCTAAGGAGAGGTCGAGAATAGTGCATTGAGGGGGGTAAATCAGAGTTGATCGCAGCAGCAAATTTGTTAGCAGTTGGGCAAAACCATGGGGGTCATTCCGAGTTGATCGCTAGCTGAATTTGTTCGCTGCGCAGCGTTCAGGCTAAAAATGGGCAGTTCAGTGCATGTGTATGCGATGCAATGCGCACGCACGATGTACGGGCACAACGAACGATGTAGTTTTGCACAGGGTCTAGTGATGCATTTCAGTCGCACTGGTGGCCGCAGAGTGATTGACATGAAGTGGGCATTTCTGGGTGGCAACTTACTGTTTTCAGGGAGTGTGCGGAAAAAAGCAGGCGTGACAGGAAAAACGCAGGCGTGGCTGGCCGAATGCTGGGCGGGTTTGTGATGTCAAATCCGGAACTGAATAGTCTAAAGTGATAGCAAGCACTGAGTAGGTTTTGAGCTACTCTGAAACTACACAAAAATTTTTTGCAGGCGCTCTGCGATACAACTGTTCGCACTTCTGCTAAGCTAAAATACACTCCCAGTGGTATAGCATTTGCACGGCTGATAAAACTAGCTAGCGAGCGATCAACTCGGAATGACCCCCCATGTGCAGGCAGGGGGGGCAGATATAACATTTGCAGAGAGAGTTAGATTTGGGTGGGTTATTTTGTTTCTGTGCAGGGTAAATACTGGCTGCTTTATTTTTACACTGCAATGTAGATTTCAGTTTGAACATACCCCACCCAAATTTAACTCTCTCTGCACATGTTATATCTGCCCCCCACTGCAGTGCACATAGGCCCTCATTCTGAGTTGTTCGCTCTCTAGCTGCTTTTAGCAGCGGTGCAAACGTTATGCCGCCGCCCTCTGGGAGTGTATCTTAGCTTAGCAGAAGTGCGAACGAAAGATTAGCAGATTTGCGCGAAAATCTTTTCCTGCAGTTTCTGAGCAGCTCCAGACCTACTCCTAGATTGTGATCACTGCAGACTGTTTAGTTCCTGGTTTGATGTCACAAACACGCCCTGCGTTCTGCCAGCCACTCCCCCGTTTCTCCAGCCACTCCTGCGTTTTAGCCTGGCACGCCTGCGTTTTTTATCATACTCCCGGAAAATGGTCAGTTTCCGCCCAGAAACACCCACTTCCTGTCAATCACTCACCGATCAGCAGAGCGACTGAAAAGCGTCGCTAGCCCCTGTGTAAAATTGCTTAGTTTTGTGTGAAATTACTTGACGCGTGCGCCCTGCGGCCCATGTGCATGCGCAGAACAGCCGATTTTTAGCCTGATTGCTATGCTGCGAAAAACGGCAGCGAGCGATCAACTCGGAATGAGGGCCTTGGTTTTGCTCAACTGCTAACAAATTTGCTGCTGTGATCAACTCTAAATTAGGCCCTGCAATTATTCAGCGCACAATTGTTGTACGACTTGGCTACATTTTATCATCTTTTGACCAGCCTATACCTTCCAGCGGATGGTTTATACCTCTCTTCATATTATATAATAAACGTTTATGCTCTAAACATACAATAAATAAGGTGAAAAATCCATTAATTTGGTAATGGATCTTATTATACTAATTGACATTAGCATTTTTATATTTTATTGCTGTATATTGTATATTAGAACATTGTAACTTTTTACATTTATTCTGCGCTCTCATTTACTATTCGTGTGTATCTTTTTGTTACTAACCTGATTGTTCTAAAATGGAGCAAGGTAGTCTGGGTGGTCTCTCCTCTGTGTAAAATATTCTGCTGGGACTTATTGTTTCCCCCCAGAAGTTATTGTCTAGTTTGACTACATCTCCCAGCATGCTTCTCTGGGATTTCCTGTTTTTGCTGGTCTGTGACATAAACACACACTTATTCATGTGTTAATGTGGTTTTTAAAAGGGTAAGGTGTTGGGGAAGGGTGTGTCAGTTTCTCCTGATCTTGCATGTTGGTGTGTGTGTGTGTGTGTGTGTGTGTGTGTGTGTGTGTGTGTGTGTGTGTGTGTGTGTGTGTGTGTGTGTGTGTGTGTGTGTGTTTGGCGCAGGAGCTCTTTTTGATAACAGAGCCCAGGCAACAGGTATCCTGAAAGATGGTGGTGGGGTTTGCTGGCATATCCCTGTAAGCTGCAGATGACAGGGTATATCATTCTGGAACCCCACCATGTTGATGAAGCGCAATGGCCATGAATATGGGACCCAGAAGAGTTTGCTGTAGCGGTTTACATGAATCTGCTGTAACTGTTAACCTGAGATCCTGGTAGGAACTGTGTTAAACTGGGGTCACTGCCTCTGATGATTTTTGTAGACTCTTCTGAGGACATTTGGGGAGACTGGTGCTTAACCTGTTAATTATGATATGTTGTTAACAGCCCTTTCGTGATTGTACTATGTTACCTTGGATGCTTTTATTGTTTATACATTAACTTTCAATAAATGTGTGATTATAAGGAACCTTTTTCCTTATGTGTGTGATCGCTGTGTTTAAAGGGGTCCTAGACTAAAGGTTGTCTTTTTGTCCTAAATATGGGGTCGGGAAGCCAATGTGAAAGGGTCCAATGCCGGGTCGCACCGGGGAAGGAGCCGTTTCCAATTCCCGGGTGTAACCCGGCAATGCGATGTGAAAGCAGCATTACTGACTCTGGGGCTGATTGTGAGTTGGCCGCATCGGTTTTCTTGTACGCAAACAGTGCGGTATAGCATAGAGCACACGTGCAGGAGCGAATGTATGCAATTCTGTGTATTGTGTGTCATCCGGATGTCGCTTTCCATGAAATGGGCATTTCAGGTCAGGAATTTGGAGGCAACACGGAGCTGCTCTGCATTGCTGGAGCGTCATGGGCATGCAGCCTGAGTTCCGCTCTATTCTGAGTCATGCAACAAAGGGGAGGGGGTTGATAAATAGACAGTTAAAAAGTAGAGCTAAGCGGGTTCGGTTTTACTCGGATTTACTCGGGTCTTAAAACGGCATCTTATTGGCTCGCGGATGTCACGCGTTTTGGATAGCCAATAAGAAAAATCCTGAAAAACCCGAGTAACTCTGAGTAAAACCCGAACCTGCACATCTCTATTAAAAAGTCAATAGGTCGCCACCATAGGGTCAACATGGTCAAAATGTCATCAGGGTCAACATATGGTCGACACATTTTTTAGGGTTTTATCATGCTTTTACAACTTTTGCTGCTTTTACCATCCATTTCACAAACTATTACCATTAGTATCCTTCTGTCAAGCAAAGCAGAGCAAGCCACCGAGCAATGTGAGCCCATGAAGGGGACACATTTCAACAAATTTGGGTAAAAAAATGTTTGAACACACAAAATAACACCCCAAAAATATTTTTGTTTGTCTACCTTATGACCCTGTGACCTTTTGACTGCCTATCTTTTAAATGTCTATCTTCTATATCACACCCAAACAAAGACGGGAAGCTTATTTCCGGTGGATCTCTTGCTTCCAACATGGGGCTGGTATACATGCCTTAATACATGCATCAGTATATTGACAGCCGGGATCCCGCTAGCGGGGATCCTGACCGGATCCCATTTGTTGAAATGAAATAGAAGGGGAGGAAGTGTATTTAGTGGCCTTATCTCTGTGGTGTCCTCAGGGCCGGTTCTAAGAGTTGTGGCGCCCCGGGCAAAACATGGGGGCGTGGCTTCAATTGGGGGCATGGTCACGACGCTGCAAGAAAATAAATAAATAAAAAGAATACTTAGAATCCCCGTTCCTGATCCAGACCCCCTCCGCCGGCGGCACCGCTCTTCTCCCCTCTCTCTTCTCTTCGATCTATGGGAGAGACGTTATTACGTCTCTCCCATAGAACAGCATAGACACTAGAGGTCAATTATGACCCCTAGTGTCTGTGCCACTATGCTGTGCGGTGCGCGATGACGTCATCGCGCATCGCACAGCAAAGGTCCTCTACACGAAGGGAAACTAGACCGTAGCGTCTAGTTTCCCTTCATGGAGAGGACCTTTGCTGTGCGGTGCGCGATGACGTCATCGCGCACCGCACAACTAAGGTTCTCTCAATGAAGGGAAACTAGACGCTACGCGTCTGGTTCCCTTCAAAGCGGGGGGGCACAGCAGGGCACTGCGGGGGGCACAGTGGCGGATCTTGCCCTGGTGCGGCGCCCTCCGGAAGGCGGCGCCCCGGGCAAAAGTACCGCTTGCCCGTGGCAAGAACCGCCACTGGGTGTCCTGCACGTTCAGTGGGACTCATAAGTACCTTCAATTTGCATTTTTATAGAGAAGCGTATTTTTAGGATGATTTTGATCTATATAATAATAATAATAATAATAATAATAATAATAATTTTATTTATATAGCATTCTTTCTCCAATAGGAGATGCTAAACAGATTGACTATATTTTCATAAAATACAGAGAGCATGGAGATACTAAAGGGACATTAACCACTTGCCTGGCGTGGTCGCATAAGATGTGACCACACAAGGTGAGGCTTTCCTTGACAGGGTCACATCTGATGCAACCAGTCAGAAAGCCCATTATGCGGCTTCAGGAAGAGAATCTTCCAGCAGCTGCCACTATCATAGGGACCGCCCCCTAGTGCATGTCACTGCTGATCGGTCAGCCCGGCTGTACCCTCAATACCACAACTGCAGACAACAACAGCTGCTGGGGAAATGACAGAAAGCTCTCACCTTTTTTGTGGACCCCCGGAGGCTGCAGAGAGGAGCAGGCACCGAAAAAAATGTGAAGTTGTGATGGTCACGACGTTACAATCATCAATGGGCCGATGTTCCAATGATCAATGTTTGTACCAATGTTTAGTTATTTAATTTTTTTAGATTGTTGTTTTATTTGTTTTTAAAGAAAATCAAATTGGATATATTTTAGATATATGTTCTTAACCTAATGCAATCATAAAAATAATCTATAATTTCTGGAGTTGTTTCTTTTTTAAAGTCAGTAAGCCAGTTTTGAAAATGATTTGCCATCATACAGGCAGGCAGTGCAGAGAGAAGAGAATCGGGGTTATGTGGCAAAGATAGTAAAGACAGATTCTTGGGAAAGATGTACTAAGGAGCTGTTGAGAATTAAAGTTTTTAAACTACAATGGGAAAAAAATGCTTAACAAGCCTGGTTTAACATTTATTCCTATTGCTGTTTTAAACTACAGTATCAGACAAAGCTGCAATGATTGGCAGTTTTTACACCCTGTGCCTTAGTAAATGTGCCCCCTACCCTGCCCCACCCCACCCCCCAACCCAACCCAACCCCCATCATTAAATAAGGAAATATATATATTTTTTACATAGACTATATCTGGATCTTAAAATAGGCAAATCTCTAATAGATGATCTGTGCATTTTATGGCAACATGCACAGAAAAATGCTCCGCTTGATAAATGCATCCTTAACCGGTGACGGTAATTGTTCCCTCTATGTTTATGGTTTTCTGAAGCCCGTAGAAAGAAGAAGACAGTTTATCACATCGCAAGGTGATAAAAAAGGTCAAACAACCACGACATGCTACTATAATGTATAGATCCCATCCGGCAATAACACTTTGGGATAACTCACTTTTCATGACAAAAGCTGTGATGAGAGAAGGGAAGGGGGAAATTAATCCCGAATTTTTATTCTCAATGTAGAAAGAAAGGGTAATTCCCTTCTTTAATACTGCAACGTTGCAACCTTTTCTTTTCTTTTTCCCCAGTTAATTTCTTTGTAAAATTAGATTTTTTTTCTTCTTCAGGTTACACAGCCTAGTAATATCTAAACTTTGATATTCACTATAATGCATACAAATATGTTAAAATCTCTTGGCAATTGATAGAGGCAGTGGGTGATTGTACAGTTATAGAATGCACTTAATATATATTTGCTCATCAACATTTACTGCAACAAATCACAGGTCATTAACTAACACTCAGAGGTGTTCTAAAGTATCCAAATAACAATATTACAAAAAATATTCCTGTAGCACTTTGGCTCCATCTGCTTGAGTGTAACTCTTCGTACATTAATTAACATGTCATTTGATACATGCATCCAACCTAAAATTGGCTTACTACCATTACCATGAATTTAATGGCTCGACAAGCATATTGGCAAAGCTATTCTGTATACAGAACAATTATTTCTATATACTGTACATATATTTTTAGTAGCAAGTAGGAGTTACAGACAGTATACTCTTTAATAGTTAATAAGACTTGACTTAGATTTTATTTAATGTAATTGCAAAGGACCAGTGATTTAGCCATGTGTACCAACCTTGTGTATACAGTGCTTTCTGATCACATGACATAAATAATAAGCATTATGCTGTAAAGTAATATACATTCATTGTCCTTTATTTGCTGTTAATTCACTGCACTGAACTCATTCATTTTGAGATTGAAACCAGATGTAAAGACATATAGAATAATGATTTACTTACAGTACCTCCCAGATTCCAGTCTTCCTGTCCTCCAGGGAGGCTTCATGCCCTATCCCAAAATGGCCACTGAAATTATTGTTGAGCACGTGATCTTGTCTTTACTGTGTATATTGACATGGTGGCAGACAAGTTCTCCTGCATAGCTCCGATGACAAACCTGGTTCATAGCTGCTATAATGCTGTCCAGCATCCCCACACTGCTACCCATTTGCAGTATATACTCACTGGCTGGTAGGGTGTATGAAACCCTGCTCCAGCTTAAGCTCCATTCCATCACTAGTGTGCATGTAACAGTGAGTACGGCTGCACCGCCACCTACTATCTTTTAATAAAGTATCTGGACTGTTACTAAAGCCACAGTGAATGAGGGCTCATCTGATGTGAGGTGCTGCTTGCAGGAAGATGGATAAGTCTGCGTGAAGCTATACAGTGTGGTAAGTTATTTAGACGACTCTCAGAATGTTATGTGGGATTTCTTTGCCTTCATGATACATCAGAGAATAAGAAGATTGTGATATTGCCATTCATCATATAAAGCACTCCATCAGCCTCAGGAATGAATCTTGTACAATATGAAAATCAGCGCAACAGGTCTTCTGCGATAAACATCAGGGGTCTTTACTAACTAAGAAAGCTCACTTGGGAAGATCACTGCAGATGGTATTGTTACATTATCTGACAGATGTGTCCTTACAGCGGGACATACTGTAACTTAAATAGAATGTTGCAAGATGGTGTGCTTCATTAAGGAAACAATCTCAAATTGAGGTGTCACAAACCAGTGCCGATTTGTTGAATGATCAATTCAGGTATCCAGATTGCAGGCCAGTGGCAAATGCAGGAGTTCTAGAGGGGGGGGGGGGGGGGGTTTTCAAACGTCAGTCAACGATCTCCAACTCTGCATAACATTGGAGCAAACGGAGGAGTCTGGGGGAGCGGTAGAAGAACCTAGTACCACTACCAACCCCGGACATTAATGTAAACATTGGTATTCTTAAACACTGGATAGTGTATGGAATACAGTATTAATATTTAACACTACAGATAATCTATAGTATAGGCTGTATCAAACAAAGTGGCCAGGAAAAGGTTAAACATACCATAATAAATAAATACACAAACATAATAGAACTAGTACTGCATTTTCTAAGCACACGTTCTCCCACCTCAAGGTAAGGCTCCTGTCTCTTCTTCCTGGTAGCTACTCTCTGGTTCAGTGCACTGATTAAGGATTCAGATCCATTCACACAACAAACTAGGTAGAAGAAGCTACTACCTTTGGGCATGTGCAGCAGCTCTGCTCTGTCCCTTAAACTGCATAATGTGGTGGCAGCTCTAGTAATTGTATTATATGCTATTGTTATTGTTGTTATAATATAAGCCACTTGCCAAGAGGAGGGGGGTTTCTGGGCAACCGGAACACCCCCTGCGTTTTCCTATGCAGGTGGCGCACTTGTTAGACTCTACTGCACCTGCATTCCGACTGCCATCCTGGCTACTACAATTACAGTATTTATGCTTACTCCATGTTATTTGTGGAGTATCTCCTTATTCCTGCATGAGTCTTTATTTAATAAGGGATTTTATATTTAGTGTGTGTTTGCTTTTTTAAAATTGTTTCCCTGGTGCACTATAAATCCCAGTATGGAGTCTGTATGTTGGAAAAGAGCCACTAAAACAGCATATAGTGCAGTATATATTCGCTATGTAACTGTCACAGTGCGCTGGATACCCTAACTCAGTTACTGGGTCCGGCGGCACTGACTCCCTGGGGCTTACCAGGTCCCGCGGTGGTTGGGTGTCCGTTGGTGCCTGCCGTGGTGATCTGGCTGTGGCCAGCATCCCCTGGTTGTGTCTGTCTCAGTTTCAGGAGGCCACTGCTCCCATAAGAACTCACGCACCAACCTGTTTAAAATCTAAAAGGACATGTGCGCCAAACGTGGTCACATTTGGCATGAGGGGATCAGTACGTAATCCCGCTGGACGGGATCCCGACGGTCGAAATACCGACGCCGGAATCCCGACCACACAATCCCGACAGGGGTGGCGAGCGGAACGCAGCCCCTTGCGGGCTCGCTTCACTAGCCACGCTGCGGGCACGGTGCCTCGCTACGCTCGGTACACTATTATATTCTCCCTCTATGGGTGTCGTGGACACCCGCGGAGGGAGAATATGTTGGGATTGTGGCGGTCGGGATTCCGGCGTCGGTATTTTCGACCGCCGGGATCATGTCTAGCGGGATGTTGACCGCATCCCGGCATGAGATTTGAATCTTCTCTGCATACAAGGAATTATCTGAGCACTGAACAGTGCCAGTATATAGGCTCCTGTACCTTCCTTCAGAAATATAGCCTTGTGCTTACCAGTGCTCTATCCATGAATCCTGGTTCCTGAATTCCTGTTATCCGTTCCTTGTTCCTGCTGTCCTAGTCTCTGCTGCCTGATCCTTTTTCTGTTCTTGACCTCCCGACAGGCTCCAACCCAGTTTTTCATCCCTGCATCTATATGCCTCATGGCGAATCATCTATGTCAACTCAAGTGCATACCAGAGAAATGAGAGGACCTACTGTTACTGATCATGGGGTGGTCAGATTAGGTAAAGTTCAATACACCCCAAAAGAAGATAATTCATCTCAGTTCACTATTCAGATGTTTTTACTATTGACAGTGGTCTGTGCACCCCTTTCTGCATAATTGATGTGGATGGAGTAAAATTCCTATGGCTACAATTTGTTTACAAACCTTGGATTTGGCTATGCAAGTTGGTACTCTCCATAGACAGGAGATTTCCTTTTATGTGCTTCTTACAGCTTAGAGTCCAATTATTCTGGGTCTTCTATGGTTACATCAGCATTCTCCAGTTTTAGATTGGAATAAAACCTCAGATTTTGTCCTGGGGTCTCGCTGTCACCAGGAATGTTTACTTAAAATCAGACCCTCACGGAAAACCCTCCTAAGCATAACCATTCTTCAAGATAAGTCTGTGCAGGCTTCATATCAGGCCTATACTGTAGTGACATGTTAAGTAAAAAGTCTGCGGGGATGCTGCCTGTTCATCAGGAGTGGGATTGTCCCATGGACCTGCTACCAGAGAAAATGCCTCCTCGTGGAAGAGTGTTCCATCTGTCACTACCAGAAACCAAGACATATCAAGAAGAACCTTGAACGTTGGCTCTTTAGAGAGTCCAACTTATCTGCAGGAGCTGGGCTTTTTATGTACATGCAACTGTCGCCAGAGTCATCCAAAGAAGACACAGCATCTGATCACCATTGTGCACATCAGCCTGGTCATTGGAAAACTGAGTTTTCTTAGACTGTCCACCAAAACTTTCTTGCTGAAGCCAGTGACTCTGTTTTCCAAGACGCAGACAGTGGCTTTGGTAGGCCCAAAATTTAAAATAGAGGCTTGTCATCTCCATTTTGTCAGGTGACTCGCCTCTATTTTAATGAACAATCCCTGTGTATTCCATAGTATGCCTGCAGTATGTCAGTCATGCTAAAGCGTCCAGGTCAAATGGGCACTGTGGGCCCCGAATCAGCCCTAAAGAAACTTGCTTTGCTAAACTGAACCACTGTACTTGAACTTTTCAAACTGGTCTCCGATCTTTAGGTCTTAAGTCTAAAGTAAAAAGTTCTACAGCAATAGGTTGACCACTAATGGTCAACAGGAATTGGGCTGACATGGTCAAGAGTTCAACAAGACAATAGTCAACACAGCATATGGTCAACATGAGTTTTTTGTTTTTTTTCCAATGTTTTCATACTTTACCATCCACGTGGACTACAATTGGCAATAGCAACCTTGGCGAGGAAAGCATGGCGAGTGAAGCAAGCTATGCAAGGGGGTGTGGTAAACTAATTAGGGTTCCCGATGGATGGATGAAGTAAACAACACCAAAAAAATAACAAAAACTCATGTTGACCTTTTTCTGTGTCAACCTCTTCCATATATCGACCTTTTGACCATGTCAACCTTTATTTCATGTCACCCTTTTGGAGTCCACCTAGACACTGTTGATCTTTTCACTGTCGACCTAATGATCCACACCCTTTAAAACTATACTCCAATTTGCAAAACATAACAGTACTCTGACAACTTATGTATTCCCTCATTTTTGCTTGAATACATATTTAGTTATGCTGTAAGTGTTTAGATCAATGTTCACATTCCTATTATCTCATATCAAAACCCTGTAATTATTATCATTCTGTGTATGTTTTACCTACTCTATGTAGTAATAATAATAATAACTAGCTGACGTAATCGGTTTCAACCATGCAAAGGTTTGCCGGGCGGAACATTTTACCCCTTTTCACCTCCTTAGGTGTTGAAAAATCCCTGCTTAGTGGGTGGCAGCAAATAACTGTCACAGTTTCCAGACCACCCGACAGGTCACATGCTCCAGGTCACCCAGCAGGTGCACAGGGAGAGTTCACCAACTGTCACATTTTCTAGAGCACAATGGTGACACATCGTAAAAATGGCAGGTTCACGTTTTGCCACATAATTTCAAAACAAAGCAACCAATTACAACGCCAATTAAATTAATCAAATCTACGGACCAAGGGCCTAATTTACAGCCAATCAAAATATTTGGCATGCAGGGGGATGCCCAGCACAGGGCTAGTCTGCCCCGCATGCCAGGCCCTCCCCCCCTCCCCCCCACTCCGCAGAGGTAATTTTTGTTCATCAGCGACAGAGTCTGAATTAGACCCCAAGAGGTTTAATTTGATAAGCGATGTGCCCTGCTCAGACAACGGCACCATAGGAAAAAGTCCCTCATAAAAGTTGTCCTTCTACTATTAATATAAAGATAACAATAATAATAATAATAATAATAATGATGATGATGATGATGATGATGATGATAATAATCATCATCATCATCCCTGGTGATATTACCATGCATCATCTAGTAATGTGCAAATTAGTCCAATACATTGTTCTTTGTCAAAGTCACGATCCACAGCCAGCCCAACACTGGATCGTATAAGATAACTCGTGGGAGATAAACCTCTGGAAATTGTTGGCGCATCCCTCAACACAACCATCCAAGACATAAATTATTAATTATGTCAACATGCTTGAGGTTGTTCTTTAATAGAATCCATATGTTTTTAATCCATTTTTCAATCTTATTTCCAAAGTAAAACATCAATTTTTAATTACACTGAAAATCTTTTCTTAATATATATTCAAGATACGGCTGCAGCTGGTTTTGTTAGGAAACTACAGTATCAATGACTATTGTTCTTATCAAATCGTATTAATGCTGGGAGAGTACATTTCACACGTTACAATGTTTCACTTTCTATGCAGGGAAAATGAAAAGAAGCATTTGTTGCTACGATATTAAATATACAAATAAATGATTTATTCTTCCCAGTGCATTATCGGTAGCATCTAATAAAACACGGATATAAAATGTTTAAAACATTTTGCCAATAAAAGTAATTACAATATAAATAGACATTTGTATATTATTTTATTTGTTGCAAAAATAAAACCTGCTCTTGAGAAAATAATTTTATAGTTTGAAAATATAATATTAGATACTGAATGTTTTTTTTCTTCTGCAGGCGATGGGATAGAATAATAAATAAATAAATTTTATTGAAAAGGTCAGGACAGGCACCAAACAAATGATAATAAAAATAAGCCTTTTTTTTAAGCCAAGACAACCAAATCAGGGACTAAGAATAATAATTCTGTATACATAGGTAGTACAAAAAGGTAAAATCTTAGATTCAGCAGCATAATGGGGCTCCAGAGCACCCTATGCCAGCCTCACCCCCTAAATGCGTGTCATTAGGGGGGAAGGGCTGCCGACACCGGGATGTTTAGCACTACCGGTAGCATATTGAGGACGATATGGGCGGTTGAATAGACTGCAGGGAAGCTGAATGGAGTGCCCAAAAGAACGGTCTTTGCAACGGAACTGCTCACACGCCTCTAGATCTGTGCACTAGGCGTACAGAGCAGTAGGAGCAAGGGCGTAGCTACCATAGGTGCAGGGAGTGCAGCTGCTATGGGGCCAGAGCTTAGAGGGACCACCTTCCCTGTCAGTTACATGTGTTATATACAGGGCGTAGATACCATAGGTGCAGGGAGTGCAGCTGCTATGGGGCCAGAGCTGAGAGGGACCACCTTCCCTGTCAGTTACATGTGTTATATACAGGGCGTAGCTACCATAGGTGCAGGGAGTGCAGCTGCTATGGGGCCAGAGCTGACCTTCCCTGTCACAGTTATATGTGTTATATTCAGGGTGTAGTCACCATGGTTGCAGGGAGTTTAGCTGCTATGGGGCCAGAGCTGAGAGGGGGCCACCTTCCCTGTCACAAGTACATGTGTTATATACAGGGTGTAGCTACCATAGGTGCAGGGAGTGCAGCTGCTATGGGGCCCAGAGCTGAGAGAGGCCACCTTCCCTGTCACAGTTACATGTGTTATATACAGGGTGTAGCTATCATAGGTGCAGGGAGTGCAGCTGCTATGGGGCCCAGAGCTGAGAGGGGCCACCTTCCCTGTCACAGTTACATGTGTTATATACAGGAGTGCAGCTACCATAGGTGCAGGCAGTGCAGCTGTATGGGGCCCAGAGCTGAGAGGGGCCACCTTCCCTGTCACAGTTACATGTGTTATATACAGGGGTGTAGCTACCATAGGTGCAGGGAGTGCAGCTGCTATGGGGCCCAGAGCTGAGAGGGGCCACCTTCCCTGTCACAGTTACATGTGTTATATACAGGGTGTAGCTACCATAGGTGCAGGCAGTGCAGCTGCTATGGGGCCCAGAGCTGAGAGGGGCCACCTTCCCTGTCACAGTTACATGTGTTCTACACAGGGTGTAGCTACCATAGGTGCAGGCAGTGCAGCTGCTATGGTGCCCAGAGCTGAGAGGGGCCACCTTCCCTGTCACAGTTACATGTGTTATATACAAGGGTGTAGCTACCATAGGTGCAGGGAGTGCAGCTGCTATGGGGCCCAGAGCTGAGAGGGGCCACCTTCCCTGTCACAGTTACATGTGTTATATACAGGGTGTAGCTACCATAGGTGCAGGGAGTGCAGCTGCTATGGGGCCAGAGCTGAGAGGGGCCATCTTCCCTGTCACAGTTACATGTGTTATATACAGGGTGTAGCTACCATAGGTGCAGGGAGTGCAGCTGCTATGGGGCCCAGAGCTGAGAGGGGCCACCTTCCCTGTCACAGTTACATGTGTTATATACAGGGGTGTAGCTGCCATAGGTGCAGGGAGTGCAGCTGCTATGGGGACCAGAGCTGAGAGGGGCCACCTTCCCTGTCACAGTTACATGTGTTATATACAGGGTGTAGCTACCATAGGTGCAGGCAGTGCAGCTGCTATGGGGCCCAGAGCTGAGAGGGGCCACCTTCCCTGTCACAGTTACATGTGTTATATACAGGGTGTAGCTACCATAGGTGCAGGGAGTGCAGCTGCTATGGGGCCAGAGCTGAGAGGGGCCATCTTCCCTGTCACAGTTACATGTGTTATATACAGGGTGTAGCTACCATAGGTGCAGGGAGTGCAGCTGCTATGGGGCCCAGAGCTGAGAGGGGCCACCTTCCCTGTCACAGTTACATGTGTTATATACAGGGGTGTAGCTGCCATAGGTGCAGGGAGTGCAGCTGCTATGGGGCCCAGAGCTGAGAGGGGCCACCTTCCCTGTCACAGTTACATGTGTTATATACAGGGTGTAGCTACCATAGGTGCAGGCAGTGCAGCTGCTATGGGGCCCAGAGCTGAGAGGGGCCACCTTCTCTGTCACAGTTACATGTGTTCTATACAGGGTGTAGCTACCATAGGTGCAGGCAGTGCAGCTGCTATGGTGCCCAGAGCTGAGAGGGGCCACCTTCCCTGTCACAGTTACATGTGTTATATACAAGGGTGTAGCTACCATAGGTGCAGGGAGTGCAGCTGCTATGGGGCCCAGAGCTGAGAGGGGCCACCTTCCCTGTCACAGTTACATGTGTTATATACAGGGTGTAGCTACCATAGGTGCAGGGAGTGCAGCTGCTATGGGGCCAGAGCTGAGAGGGGCCATCTTCCCTGTCACAGTTACATGTGTTATATACAGGGTGTAGCTACCATAGGTGCAGGGAGTGCAGCTGCTATGGGGCCCAGAGCTGAGAGGGGCCACCTTCCCTGTCACAGTTACATGTGTTATATACAGGGGTGTAGCTGCCATAGGTGCAGGGAGTGCAGCTGCTATGGGGACCAGAGCTGAGAGGGGCCACCTTCCCTGTCACAGTTACATGTGTTATATACAGGGGTGTAGCTACCATAGGTGCAGGGAGTGCAGCTGCTATGGGGCCCAGAGCTGAGAGGGGCCACCTTCCCTGTCACAGTTACATGTGTTCTATACAAGGGTGTAGCTACCATAGGTGCAGGCAGTGCAGCTGCTATGGGGCCCAGAGCTGAGAGGGGCCACCTTCCCTGTCACAGTTACATATGTTATATAAATTTTTCACCATTTGGTCGTACATAGGGGCCCTTAAAATCTTTTGCCTTTGGGCCTACAATCTATCTAGTTATGTATGTCCCTGTACCTGTTCATTGTAATATGGTAGAAAATAGAGATGAGCGCCTGAAATTTTTCGGGTTTTGTGTTTTGGTTTTGGGTTCGGTTCCGCGGCCGTGTTTTGGGTTCGACCGCGTTTTGGCAAAACCTCACCGAATTTTTTTTGTCGGATTCGGGTGTGTTTTGGATTCGGGTGGTTTTTTCAAAAAACCCTAAAAAACATCTTAAAACATTGAATTTGGGGGTCATTTTGATCCCATAGTATTATTAACCTCAATAACCATAATTAACACTCATTTTCAGTCTATTCTGAACACCTTACACCTCACAATATTATTTTTAGTCCTAAAATTTGCACCGAGGTCGCTGGATGACTAAGCTCAGCGACCCTAGTGGCCGACACAAACACCGGGCCCATCTAGGAGTGGCACTGCAGTGTCACGCAGGATGTCCCTTCCAAAAAACCCTCCCCAAACAGCACATGACGCAAAGAAAAAAAGAGGCGCAATGAGGTAGCTGTGTGAGTAAGATTAGCGACCCTAGTGGCCGACACAAACACCGGGCCCATCTAGGAGTGGCACTGCAGTGTCACGCAGGATGTCCCTTCCAAAAAACCCTCCCCAAACAGCACATGACGCAAAGAAAAAAAGAGGCGCAATGAGGTAGCTGACTGTGTGAGAAAGATAAGCGACCCTAGTGGCCGACACAAACACCGGGCCCATCTAGGAGTGGCACTGCAGTGTCACGCAGGATGTCCCTTCCAAAAAACCCTCCCCAAACAGCACATGACGCAAAGAAAAAAAGAGGCGCAATGAGGTAGCTGACTGTGTGAGAAAGATAAGCGACCCTAGTGGCCGACACAAACACCGGGCCCATCTAGGAGTGGCACTGCAGTGTCACGCAGGATGTCCCTTCCAAAAAACCCTCCCCAAACAGCACATGACGCAAAGAAAAAGAAAAGAAAAAAGAGGTGCAAGATGGAATTGTCCTTGGGCCCTTCCCACCCACCCTTATGTTGTATAAACAAAACAGGACATGCACACTTTAACCAACCCATCATTTCAGTGACAGGGTCTGCCACACGACTGTGACTGAAATGACGGGTTGGTTTGGACCCCCACCAAAAAAGAAGCAATTAATCTCTCCTTGCACAAACTGGCTCTACAGAGGCAAGATGTCCACCTCATCATCATCCTCCGATATATCACCGTGTACATCCCCCTCCTCACAGATTATCAATTCGTCCCCACTGGAATCCACCATGTCAGCTCCCTGTGTACTTTGTGGAGGCAATTGCTGCTGGTCAATGTCTCCGCGGAGGAATTGATTATAATTCATTTTAATGAACATCATCTTCTCCACATTTTCTGGATGTAACCTCGTACGCCGATTGCTGACAAGGTGAGCGGCGGCACTAAACACTCTTTCGGAGTACACACTTGTGGGAGGGCAACTTAGGTAGAATAAAGCCAGTTTGTGCAAGGGCCTCCAAATTGCCTCTTTTTCCTGCCAGTATAAGTACGGACTGTGTGACGTGCCTACTTGGATGCGGTCACTCATATAATCCTCCACCATTCTATCAATGGTGAGAGAATCATATGCAGTGACAGTAGACGACATGTCCGTAATGGTTGTCAGGTCCTTCAGTCCGGACCAGATGTCAGCATCAGCAGTCGCTCCAGACTGCCCTGCATCACCGCCAGCGGGTGGGCTCGGAATTCGGATTTGGGATTTCGAAGAATGCACAGTTCTTTGCTGTGCTGCTTTTGCCAGCTTGAGTCTTTTCATTTTTCTAGCGAGAGGCTGAGTGCTTCCATCCTCATGTGAAGCTGAACCACTAGCCATGAACATAGGCCAGGGCCTCAGCCGTTCCTTGCCACTCCGTGTGGTAAATGGCATATTGGCAAGTTTACGCTTCTCCTCCGACAATTTTATTTTAGGTTTTGGAGTCCTTTTTTTTCTGATATTTGGTGTTTTGGATTTGACATGCTCTGTACTATGACATTGGGCATCGGCCTTGGCAGACGACGTTGCTGGCATTTCATCGTCTCGGCCATGACTAGTGGCAGCAGCTTCAGCACGAGGTGGAAGTGGATCTTGATCTTTCCCTAATTTTGGAACCTCAACTTTTTTGTTCTCCATATTTTATAGGCAGAACTAAAAGGCACCTCAGGTAAACAATGGAGATGGATGGATTGGATACTAGTATACAATTATGGACGGACTGCCACGGTTAGGTGGTATAAAAAAACCACGGTTAGGTGGTATATAATACAATTATGGATGGACGGACTGCCTGCCGAGTTCCGACACAGAGGTAGCCACAGCCGTGAACTACCGCACTGTACACTGGTTGATAAAGAGATAGTAGTATACTCGTAACAACTAGTATGACACTATGACGACGGTATAAAGAATGAAAAAAAAACCACGGTTAGGTGGTATATATTATAATAATAATACAATTATGGATGGACGGACTGCCTGCCGACTGCCGACACAGAGGTAGCCACAGCCGTGAACTACCGCACTGTACACTGGTTGATAAAGAGATAGTAGTATACTCGTAACAACTAGTATGACACTATGACGACGGTATAAAGAATGAAAAAAAAACCACGGTTAGGTGGTATATATTATAATAATAATACAATTATGGATGGACGGACTGCCTGCCGACTGCCGACACAGAGGTAGCCACAGCCGTGAACTACCGCACTGTACACTGGTTGATAAAGAGATAGTAGTATACTCGTAACAACTAGTATGACACTATGACGACGGTATAAAGAAAGAAAAAAAAATACCACAGTTAGGTGGTATATATTATAATAATAATACAATTATGGATGGACGGACTGCCTGCCGACTGCCGACACAGAGGTAGCCACAGCCGTGAACTACCGCACTGTACACTGGTTGATAAAGAGATAGTAGTATACTCGTAACAACTAGTATGACACTATGACGGTATAAAGAATGAAAAAAAAACCACGGTTAGGTGGTATATATTATAATAATAATACAATTATGGATGGACGGACTGCCTGCCGACTGCCGACACAGAGGTAGCCACAGCCGTGAACTACCGCACTGTACACTGGTTGATAAAGAGATAGTAGTATACTCGTAACAAGTATGACACTATGACGACGGTATAAAGAAAGAAAAAAAAATACCACGGTTAGGTGGTATATATTGTAATACAATTATGGATGGACGGACTGCCTGCCGAGTTCCGACTGCCGACACAGAGGTAGCCACAGCCGTGAACTACCGCACTGTACTGTGTCTGCTGCTAATATAGACTGGTTGATAAAGAGATAGTATACAATACATACAACAATATACTACTATACTGGTGGTCAGGCACTGGTCACCACTAGTCACACTGGCAGTGGCACTCCTGCAGCAAAAGTGTGCACTGTTTAATTTTAAATTAATATAATATCATGTACTCCTGGGGGCTCCTGCTATAACAACCTGCAGTGCTCCCCAGTCTCCCCCACAATTATTATAAGCTTTGCCTTTTATACATTGATGTGCAGCACACTGGGCTGAGCTGAGTGCACACAGACTGAGTCACACTGTGTGACTGGCTGCTGCTGTGTATCGTTTTTTTTCAGGCAGAGAACGGATATAGCAGAGAACGGATATATTATATTAAAATAAATAAAAGTTAACTAACAACAACTGCACTGGTCACTGTGGTAAACTCTGTCTGACTCTGCACAATCTCTCTCTCTCTTCTAATCTAATTTCTAATGGAGAGGACGCCAGCCACGTCCTCTCCCTATCAATCTCAATGCACGTGTGAAAATGGCGGCGACGCGCGGCTCCTTATATAGAATCCGAGTCTCGCGAGAATCCGACAGCGTCATGATGACGTTCGGGCGCGCTCGGGTTAACCGAGCAAGGCGGGAGGATCCGAGTCTGCTCGGACCCGTGAAAAAAACATGAAGTTCGTGCGGGTTCGGTTTCAGAGAAACCGAACCCGCTCATCTCTAGTAGAAAATGAACTGGAGGGCATTATACTGTGACGTAATATGAACTAGGGACACTGTGGGTTAGATGCACCATTGCTTGGAAAGTGATAAAATGGAGAGTGATAAAGTACAGGCCAATCAGGTCCCACCTGCCATGTCACATGCTGTGTTTGAAAAATGTCAGTTAGGAGCTGATTGGCTGGAACTTTTTCACTCTCCATTTTATCACTTTCCAAGCGATGATGCATCTAGCCCTGTATGTCATAATGTGAATTGGGGGTACTGGCAGCTCTACAGTGTGACATAATTGAAGTAGGGCACGTCTAGGGATCATAAAATTATCTAGAAAACTATTATGTGGCTTTACAATGAACAGCTGCTGCGGAGAGGTGTCACTGAACAAGCAATGGGACAGTAGCTCTTTCAAAATGTTTCTATGGGGCCCACAACGTTCTGGCTACGCCGCTGAGTAGGAGTATAGTAAACTTTAGTGACCTGCTAGAGCCAGGGCTGGACTGGCCCCCAGGGGTACAAGTATAGAGGAACCCCCTGGTGGGCCCCACTGCCCGAGGGCCCACCACCACCTCTAGGGATTAAGGGGTACAGCTTGTCTACTGGCTCACTTCTCCACTTTTATCACTGCTTAGTAAATGTCCCCCTAAGTTCCAGCCTATACTTTTGAATTATACATTATACATTGTGTCACCTTATACTGCACAGGACTATGGTGCATTTTATACAGTGCATTGCTGCTATTAATCCTGTACATTATCATGCATGCACTAGCTGTATTTACTATGTATATGTATCAAGGGGCACAGACCATGCACTCTCTTATGATTATTCAAGCCTGTGTGGTGGCTGGCCACACCCCCTCTGGAGAGTGGCCACACCCCTAAGCATAGGCCCCTACAACTGCTTTCCCCCCCGGTGGCCCCTTCATTCCCCAGTTTGACAATGACTAGAGCCTAGTATGCACTCACAGGACTCCAGGCAGTACCTAGAAAGAGCAGCCGTCCAGGTTCTGCGTGTTAACTCTTATTAGCTTGAGAAAGAAACAAAATTGCTTGTAAAAAAACATATTAAATTCCGATTAAAAAAAATTATAATTTTTAGTCAGCATTTCTTGATTATTATTTTTTTCAAAAATGCTTTTATTGTTTCTCTGTAGAGAACACAGACACGTAACTCTCCTAAACCTCAAAAAAAAAAAAAAAAATTAACACACATCAAATTGAAATGAATGATTTAATGCCATAGCTGGGTGACTTTGGGTGGCGTACCTATCAGTCACGCCGGCAGTCGGAGCATCCGGGAGGGTGACCTGTTTGTACACTGCCACAGAGAGGTATGCCGTGACATGACTAATTGACTGTTTTAATTACAGACACAGCGACTCTTGACAATTCAGGTTACTAAAAGGACGTACATTTCTCTTTGGTGTCCGGAGAAATAATTGGTCTGTGCCGCAAGCTGTAGCCTTATCTTTTATAACTGGAGGACCTGCGGACAATTGTCTATTAGGAAGTTGTAGAGCTAAGCGCAGAAACCATCGCATCACACACAGAGGCAGCAATGGCTAATGATGTTTTTGCCATTAGTGCTGCTTATGCTTGCAGCAGAGAAACCTAATGACACAATAGTTTCTGCTGAAATGTGCCCTTAGATACAGTTCTCAGTTCTGTCTGAATCATACTTGCCTACCCTTCCGGAATGGCCGGGAGGCTCCCGAAAATCGGGTGACCCTCCCGGCCCCCCGGAAAGATGGGCAAGCCTCCCGATTTCCCCCTCGGCCACCCGCAGCAGAGAACAAGCGGGCGGTCTGAGGGGGTCCGATGACGCGATTCGCGCTGAATCATGTCATCGTAGCTCCGCCCCCGCTATGCAGCGGCTCGTTTCTCGGCACAGCACAGCGGGTGGCGGAGTCACGATGACACGACCCTGATGTAACGCCCCCGGACCGCCCATCTGCTGCCGGCCACGCCCCTGGACAGCCTATCCTGTGCCGGCCACGCCCCCCATACACCTACAACGCTGCCTCCTCCCGGAGGAGGAGGCAGCAAAGTAGGTAACTATGGTCTGAATGCCAGGGGCAGCCCCAAGGTTTATAGATCTGTCAAGTTTCCTCCTTTAATAATGCCCCCGTTTAATAATGCCCCCGTTTAATAATGCCCCTGAGCCTAATGCACAAAACCGCCTGTCTTGCTGGGTGTTACTTATGGGGTCATGTGTGGATCATAGGCAGCGCCGGTTCTTGCACTTTTGGCGCCCCGGGCGGTTAATATGGGCGTGGCTTCATACAGAGGGCGTAGTCAGTTACGCCCCCTGTACAGTAGACTAGCGCCACTGAAAAATAAAAAAAAATAAAAATGAACACTTACTGTCCCCGCTCCCGACCGCTGCAGACCTCCGCCTGCGCCGCTCCTCTCCTCGGATCTGACATAGACAGACACTAAAGGACAATTATGACCCCTAACGTCTGGATCAGTCCCACAATGCTGTGCGGTGCGCGATGACGTCATAGGTTGGTTTGAACCAGTAGGCGATGCTTGGTCCAGGGTGCACTTGCAGGTGTTCGCCTCTGGTTTCCCGCCGAATATCCTGGGTACAGTATCATAACAGTTTGCGAATATTACAATTCTGCGTATATATCAACACGCTGAAACATGCGGTATACTGCAAATAGCAACTGGAGTATAGATCTCAAAATACTGTACACCTGGATACCAAACACTAAGACCTAATACTGCTCCATCCCCTCACACCATGTAAAGCTGAATAGCTCTGTTGTTTTACCTTTTAAGTGTATGTAAGTTGCTGACAAAGTGTGTGGAGACTATGGGGGTCATTCCGAGTTGATCGCTCGTTATTTTTTTCTCGCAACGGAGCGATTAGTCGCTAATGCGCATGCGCAATGTCTGCACTGCGACTGCGCCAAGTAAATTTGCTATGCAGTTAGGTATTTTACTCACGGTTTTTTCATCGTTCTGGTGATCGTAATGTGATTGACAGGAAATGGGTGTTACTGGGCGGAAACTGGCCGTTTTATGGGAGTGTGCGAAAAAACGCTACCGTTTCCGGAAAAAACGTGGGAGCGGCTGGAGAAACGGAGGAGTTTCTGGGCGAACGCTGGGTGTGTTTGTGACGTCAAACCAGGAACTAAACGGACTGAACTGATCGCAGATGCCGAGTAAGTCTGGAGCTACTCAGAATCTGCTAAGTGTCTAATCGCATTTTTGAGAATCGTTCGTTCGCAATTTTGATAAGCTAAGATACACTCCCAGTAGGCTGTGGCTTAGCGTGTGCAATGCTGCTAAAAGCAGTTTGCGAGCGAACAACTCGGAATGAGGGCCCAAGTGAATAAAGTATTGAATATGTCTTTGTGGCTTTTCTGTGCGAATGTGTTTGCTACCGTATATACTCTTGCCATGCGTTAATACGCAAGGCCTGGGTACGTAGCATGCGTGTATGCGTACGCATGGTGGCAACACGCACGAACAGAGGCCACTCTGTTTGGAGTTTGCCCGTGTGTGTGTACGTGTGTGTGTGTGTAATATTTTTGACTTTGACAATGCACATAATCAAAACAAGAAAACAGCGACTTACAGTTGAAGACAATATAGGACAAGTACAGGGTAACTAAGCATAACTAGACTAGTAGACGACATAGAGACAAGTTTCAATGTGGCCAAAAACTGTAGGATTTGGGCAGTTGAGGATTATTAAAGTAAGAAAAGGATAAGCACATGAGGGAAGAGGGCCCTGCTCGTGAGAGCTTACATTCTAAGGGGAGGGGCAGACAGACAGGGGTGACACAGATGGGGTAGACCAAGCATGGGACAGAGGGTTAGGATGAGATTTGTCTGGGTTTGGTAAAGAATTGGGTTTTAAGAGCCTATATCCCAAAACTGGTATCCCATCTGTAGATCTACACCAAAAAGGTCTACAGTCAATAGGTCGACCCTTAACATGCTACAGGTTAGACAGGGTCAAAAGGTTGACATGGTTAAAAGGTCAACATGAAAAAGGTAGACATTTCAAAATGTTGATAGATTCAAAAAGTTGACAGGTTCAAAAGTTGACATGACAATGGTCGACACACATATAGGCAACACAAGTTTTTCTTATTTATTTTTCATTTTCTTTCAACTTTTTCATACTTTACCATCCATGTGGAATACAGCTGGGAATAGTAACCTATGCCGAGCGCAGCAATAGTGGAGTGAGATACAGATGGAGCCACGCTCATCTCCACTTCTCTGCTGCGCCTAGGTGCACCATGGATTATTAGCATAAGCCTTTCATCTATTGTTCTCAGCTGCAATACAATACAGAGAGAACAATACAGCAGGGGATTAAGTCATTACAGCAGGGGATTTAGGTGGTCATTTCCGAGTTGATCGCACGTAGCAACTATTTGCTGCTAGTGCGATCAACTAGACGCCGCCTATGGGGTAGTGTATTTTAGCATAGCAGGGCTGCGATCGCTTGTGCAGCCCTGCTATGCTAAAAACGTTTCCTGCAAAACAAGACCAGGGTCAGACCTACTTACCGTGTGCGACGGATCCAGCAACGAAGGTCCCGGGATTGACGTCAGACATCCGCCCTCCAAACGCCTGGACACGCCTGCGATTGGATCTCCATGCCAGGAAAACGGTGAGTAGACTCCCCGGAACGCCTCCCAGCCGTCAATCTTCTTGCAATCACCGCTGCAATCACTTTCAGCGCTGACGGCGTCGTTGCCCGGCAACGACCTTCGCCAGGTACCGACATGCGTGCGCATTGCGGACGCCACGCAGCCACAATCCCGACCCGTTCGCACAGCAGCGAAGAACAGCCGCGTACGAACGAGTCGGAATGACCCCCCAAGTCCGACTGCCCTGGCTCAATTAATCCTATTAAAGGTAAAGATGAAGATGGCTCCATCTGTACCTTGTGCGAAGCATGGCGAGCAAAGCGGTTGCATCAACCTGTTTTTTATGTTGACTTTTTGACCCTGCCGACCATTTCTACTGGCTACCTTTTCCATGTTGACATTTTGCCCCTGTAGACCTAATCCACGTTGACCATTAGTGGTCGACCATTGATTGTAGACCTTTTTAGTGTAGACCTAATGATTCACACACTCCAAACCTTACCCGGAAAGACTGAATGATCTAAATACAGATGGGTCCATCTTTATCTTGGATTTTAAAAGGATTAACTGAGACTGGCCAGTCGGACTTAATTCCCTGCTGTATTGTCCTCTCTGTATTGTATTGCAGCTGATAGATAGATGAAGGGTTTATGCTAATAAACCATGGTGTGCCTAGACGCAGCAGAGAAGCCAAGATAACCGTGGACCCATCTGTAAGTCTAGTTTGGAGCAGAGAAGGGGAATGGGGAACATGATAGAGACTTTTAAAAACTGTATATCAAGAATTTTAACAAGGTCCAGGAAGAGAAGCATTAGTACACGAGGACATGCACTGAGACTGGAGGGGGGGAGGTTCAAGGGACATTTAGAGGAAAAATTGCTTAACAGAAAGGGTAGTGGACAAGTGGAACAGCCTCCCAGCAGAGACAGTAGAGCAATTTAAACATGCACGTGATAGACATAAGGATATCCTTACAAAGAAATAAGCAACAAATACTGGGGGTCATTCCGAGTTGATGGCTAGCTGCCGTTATTCGCTGTTTAGCGATCAGTGAAAAAAATGGCTACTCTGCGCATGCGTATGCACCACAATGCGCACACACGCGTGGTACGGGTACAAAGTCCTTTGTGGTTTTGCACTGGTTCTAGCGTCGATTCCAATCGCACAGCCGATCGCAAGGAGATTGACAGGAAGAGGGCGTTTCTGGGTTTCAACTGACTGTTTTCTGGGAGTGTTTGGAAAAACGCAGGCATGGCCGGGCGTTTGCTGGGCAGGTATCTGACGTCATTATTGTGTCACTCGTCGCAGCAATCATCGCACAGGATAAGTAACTACAGGGCTGGTCTTGTTTTGCACAAAATGTGTTTGCAGGCGCTCTGCTGCACAGGCGTTCCCACTCCTGCAAAGCGAATATATCAATATACACTCCCCAGTGGGCGGCGACTATGCGTTTCCACGGCTGCTGAAAACTGCTAGCGAGAGATCAACTCGGAATGACCCCCACTGTAGGGTTTGAGGTTAACATAAGGTTAACAAAGGGGCAGCCTAGATTGGCCAAGTGGTTCTCATTTGCCATTCTCTGTGTCCATCCTACACACTAATCGTGGATCCAATTCTATTCTATTCTAAGTGTGGCATATGATTGAGCCACACTGGCTCAATCATATGCCACACTTAGAATAGAATAGAATTGGATCCACAATTAGAATGCCAGACCTTAACTACTGTAGGTTAAATTAATCTTATCGCCCTATTCTGCTGAAATGACCCTTTCTCATTTTTGACTATGTTCAGCTTCTCTTCGGCTCATCATAAACAGATTAAAATAAATAACCAATATACAATTTTACAGAATTACCATATTCTCTCTTCATTCTATTAAATTACAATATTATGCAGACCAGCAGGAATCCATTAAAGATTTAGGCGCCTGCGTTGGTAAGCACTGCGCAGCAATCATTCAAATTCCATTTAAAATGTTGAAAGGAATTAAGTGTGAAGGAAAGATCATTATATATCAGGGTCCAATTTTCTAATATAATCTTATGGACTAATAAATTGCATAAGTCACTTCAACTTTTCAGTTTCATGTTCAATTATTTAAATAAGTGCAATGGGTAATACTAATTTATGAGCTTTGTGTTCTATGAGGCGACTGTACAGGTCTGTCTCATAGTCTGTTTTGTAGTACCATATGTAAAAAATACAGTAGTCGTGCTGAGCTTCATGTTTAGCAACCCAGGGGCTTAATTCAGATCTGATCGTAAGTATTTTATCTATAATGGGGTCAGTATAATCAGGGCTCAGTGGCCCTTCGGTTCTAGGGTGGCCCACACTGTGCAACCTACACCTATATCTTCAGTACCTACCTCTATGGAGTCCAACATTCGCTGCTGCAGCTCTGGCATGTTGCCCATTTTCCAGACTTTTTGCGCCGGGAAAATGGGTCTCAGCGTCACCACTTTTGCCTGAAGACTGTTAGGACTTCTCCTGATTCACCTTAGGAATTAATTCTCATTATTTGATTTGAGCAAACGTATTCCTAAGATCTCTTCTGCTGTAGTACCTTTTCCCTCATTTCCCTCAAGGAGTGTCAGGGAAAACACAGTAGCTCCCAAGCGTTATCAGGGCGGGTGTGTGATGTCAGCTCCGGCCCCGATCAGCCCGTTCTCATCGCACTGTAGGAGTAAGTCCTGGGCTGCGCACACACTGCACACAGTGGAAAAAACATTTGATGGCGAGTGTGGTGCAAACGGATTTGCAGCTGTCCGCTGACTGAAGGATATCTTTAGCATGGTGTACACATGCGATCGCACAGTGGGCGGCGACTATCTGAACGCAGGACAACAAATTTAGCAGCCCAGTGATCAGGTCTGAATCTGGCCCTGTATCACTGGCTTCACTAAGAGGCATACCAGTGCAAATCGGTTGGAAAAACCCAGGGGCTTGATAGCAAAATGGCGTACCACTTGGAGACTTTCCTGAGGATTTGTTGTTTCTGATAACACAAGTAACATTGTACGAGCATTATGAGTGGGTGAATTTCAACTTGTACCATGTTTTGCACGGGATCTGGTCTGAAGATCAACAGTGTCTAGGTCGACAATGTTTAGGTCGACCACTATAGGTCGACAGTCACTAGGTCGACATGGATGGAAGGTCAACAGGGTTTCTAGGACGACATGTGCTAGGTCGACATCCATGTCGACCTAGTGACTGTCGACCTATAGTGGTCGACCTAAACATTGTCGACCTAGACACTGTCGATTTGATGAACCACACCCGTTTTGCACACACAATAAACTTGCTCAGAGTTTTCTAAAAAATTACCGGTGTGTGCAGGACATGCTAACTGTGGTCTGAATTTTTTTGGGCATTCAGCCACCACATATAATAGATTGCAATGACATGCCATCAACTGAACCAAGAGGTTGTTGTTACTAGGTAGAAATCTACTACTGTATATACTTCAGTGACTGAAGGAACTGTAACAACCCGTCCAAGTGTACATATCAGAGCATGAGATTGGGAGAGGAGGACATTTTCTTATCTAACGCAGCATATTCCGTTGTGCTATACAATTGGAAACAACAATGAAAAAACAAAACTGGGGGATAACAAACAGTTATAGAGGTAGGAAGGCCCTGCTTGTAAGCTTACATTCTGTAGAACATTGGTACACAAGGATAGGTGCTATCTTTTGCATAATTGTCCACCAGATTGCGAAGGTTCTTGGTGGGCTGTATGAGATGGTCACACAGTGATGTTGACCTGGGGTCATGCGAATGAGAAAGTGAAGAAAGAGAAAATATGTGAGGATATGTGTGGAATGTACAGAGGGGATATAACTGGATAGGAAAGCTTATGAAGGTCGAGGGAGTGGTTCTGGAAGCTTGGATAAGCTTACTTGAAGAGGTGAGTTTTCAGGGAACGTTTGAAGGTTGGGAGACTAGGGGAGAGTCTCATTGTGCGTGGTAGGGCATTCCACGGAGTGGGTTGTCAAAGTCGAAAAATATCATGATGCATACCCCTTGTACTAACCCCTCGTGCACCTGTTCCCCCATGCGTGCACATACCCGCAAGTTGCGTAAGATCGCTCCGGCGATCGTGCGCATGAGATGTGTAATTACGGCGGAGTTTGTGAGCGTGTAGCGTGCGACTCGATCGTAGCATATTTAACCCAAATAGTGCATTTTGTAGTTAATATTCCCCTAGACCATGTCAGCGAGTATGATTAGTTTAAACTGTTCCTGGACAGAGATATTCCTCTTTGCATGATAGGAAGGGTCAGATAAAGGTTGAAAGGTGGTGTCTAGTATCCAGCTGTAGAGTATTTTAAGAGTAACATTCCGATGTCAGTTGGGAAAGGATCGCTCGCTCCTGCGTATAGTTATGTACAGAAGTAGATTATGAACATTAACTGTATTTGCTGTAAATTACACATGCGGCGGGAATCCTGAGGATACCTCCCACCAGAGCAGTTGGGGAAAGACACAGCCCACCTGTTCAAATCCACCTATGACCTTTGCTGTAATGTAGAGACACATCCCTGTGTCCAATGAACAATAAGATTACAGGTACCATTGTACTGTGAATGTATGTTGTGTATATAAAGACCACTGTTGCCTGGCCAGCCTCATGTCTCTGAAGGCTTTCTACCTGAACAGCTGAGGACTGGATTCCAGGTCGCGCATGCGAAAGATTCCCCACGTATGTATATTCTCTGTAGCCATCATTATTCTCTGTTATTTCTGTTAGATTTCTGTGTTAGCTTGTAGTGTATAACTTGTATTGTTTTCCCCTTTTTCTCTGAATAATCCACGGCAGTGTTAGAGCTGCTGGGGTTTTAACCAAACCCGGTGTTGTGTTTTCACTTTCCTGCAAAGGGCTCTCTTAGCGTCTCAATCGCTCAAATAGCATACACATTGTTAAGGTTATTAAGCATTACATCATTACAGTATTTGACTACTAAGGTTTAGAGTATAAGTATATTCTTACTGTGTTTTATTAACAAGGTTTAAACGTTATCTACTGTGTGTGCGCCCGCTGTGTGTATTCCGTACACTCAGCGCAGCGTGTGTACGCCAAGTGCGTACCACGTGCGAGACTCTGTACGCAAATAGCGTACAAAGTGCGTAGCACGTGCACGTGGTCTGGCAGCCATAGCGGCTCCACGGCAATAGTGTATAGCTTTATGTTTTAAGATAATAATTGACATTATCAGGGTGCAGCTCGAAGAAAGTCCTGCAATCGTGAATGGAGGCAAATAATTAGTGTGGATGAGATACATAGATCTTGTGAAGGGCGGAGAGGATGGGTTGGGAGATATTATGAGATAAGCAAACAGATGTGCATTGATCTAGTTTGGTTAATGGTCTTGTGTGTGAGTGTTAGTATTATATATCGAATAAGGTAGAATACAGGTAACCAATGGAGGGACCAACAGAGCGGATTTGTAGATGATGAACGTCTAGCGAGGGAGATTAACCTTGAAGCTGCATTCAGAATGGATTGTTGTGGTGACAGTCTCTTTTTGGTAAGACCAGTAAGTAAGAAGAGTATTGCAGTAGTTAATCCAGGACATAATGAGACTTTTTGCAGTAAGGTATGGTCATATTTTGGATATGTCTTTTAAACGCATGTAACATGATTTTGAGACAGATCAAGATTGAGTGGGGAACAAAGGACAGTTCAGGGTCAAGGATGACACCTAGGCAGCGAGCGTGTGGGATTGGATTGATTGTTGAATTCTCAAAAGTGACAAATATATCAGGTTGGCAACTACTATTGGCCAGGCGAAATATAATGAACTCTGTTTTGGAAATATTGGGCTGGATGTAATGACACCCGAGTTCACCGGAGGTGTGAGATACCGTCCGATATTGGATGTTGTTTTTAAAGGGACAATCACTTACAAGGCATGGATTTGCCCTGTAAATTATTGCCACTTTAAAAAATGTCAGAGATTGGCCAGCATCTCGCACTTCTGGTGATCTCGGCCATCATTACATCTGGCCCTTTAAGTTTGAGGTGGTGAGATGACATTGAAGATGAAACGGCACAAAGGCATTCAGTGACACGGACCAATACAGATGGTGACAAATCTGGGGAGGATAGGTAGATCTGAGTATCATCTGCGTACAAATTGATACTGAAATCCAAAAAGAACTGATTAGTGTACCAAGAGATGTGGCATAGGGAAAAGCAGAGATGTGGCATAGGGAAAAGCAGAGGACCTAAGACTGAGCCTTGTGGTACTCCAACTGTTAGAGGTAGTAAAGAGGAGGTGGTTTCAGAGAAGGGGACACTGAAGGAGCAATTAGATAGGTAGGACAGGAACCAAGAAAGGGCTGTGTCTTGCAGACCTAGGGATTGTAGTGTTTGTATGAGAAGAGAGTTTTCAACAGTGTCAAAAGCAGCAAGAGATCTAGAAGAATAAGAAATGAGTAATAGCCTTTGGACTTTACAGTGACTAGATCATTCTCTACTTTAGTCAGTGCTGTCTCTGTGGTGTGTTGGGAACAAAAGCCTGTCTGAGTGGGTCCAATAAGTGTAGGCAAGTCTCTCAGTGACATATTGACTTAGTCCAGCACAGTGGAGAAAACTCTGTTTTATTCATGATAATGAAGCCATTTGAAATTATAGCAAATGAAGTATGTTCAGCCACTACCAGCATTAGTCAGGGATTTCCTTAATTAAACTATTGGAAAAACAGCCAGAGAAGCTAAATGAAGAGATGAAATGAAATGGTTCCACTAAGTATGTTGGACTTGTAGATCAAATTCTTTTTTTATCTCGCTAGAACACAAGGGTTTGCAACATCTAGACATTGAATCATTACATTTTGGCAACTATGCTACATCTTTCTTTCCAAATTACACAGATCTTAAGCGATACAGTAAGTATAGGCTTAGTGGGTTTGGACACCGCACTGGATTTCTGTTTGCGGAGGATTTTGCATATGCCTTCACAGAGACCAACAATATGTAACAAATAAATGATCCCTATTATGGGTATAATTGTGTATATGTATATGTTGGTGGTGCTCCCAGAGTCAGTAATACAAGTGGTATATTTGGAAGGAAAAGCACTGTGTAACATGCTAATTATACATTGCCACTAAAATAATCCTCCACCATCCTATTGATACTTATAGTACTGTATAGCTTTGGAAGGAAAAAGAAAGACTCTGAGTTGGGGCACACTTTGGAAATATGAAATATGTTAAAACTTAACATTTATTTAAGTTAATCATAAGAAAAAGTATTGACATAGACTTTACTATAAAAACAAACACCTACAGGATACTTAAATTATGTAAATATTAGGGTTAAAATACCCTCTATTGACACTAACATATTCCATAGTGGACAGTATCAATTTGAGATTTACACCTATGGTGAAAAATATTTCAAAACAGAGATATATATGATATGTAAGTGTATCAGGAGTACATTTACTACTGTTATCAAATTAAATGAGTATCGTGTAAACTCCTTGATAATTGCTCCCTTGGTGCTGTGGGTAATCAGCTGAGCAAAGTTTAATTTTTAGGTATTTGAATATGTGTCATTAGATTACTATTCCTAACAAGATGATGTAGGTATAGAGGTAAAGCCAATGTTACCTCCAGCACTTCTGCTGTTTGCTGGGAAATAGTGCTACTGCACCTGATATTCCAAGGTAGTCACCTAACCTTGTACTGATCAGGCCTGTCACTGCTTTGCTTCAAAGATCAGACGGATTTGGGTATGGCCAGTGAAGTGTGGCAGTAGTATTGTGATCCAACAAATGAGAGAGTGTATGGTTTTGGCATGTATACCAAAAGTGAGAACTTCTACTGTCCTGCTAGTCTGCCCCAAGTCCCTGTTACAGTGTGCATTGCAGGGAACTTGATGTCTGGCAATGGATGAGAGAGTTCTCGAATAAGTAGGGATAGAGAGGATGCACCCCTACTTCTGCTGTCCAATGTCAAATACGGTTATAGAGGACATTGGATGAGAGAGATGGGGTGCTGCGGGAAAATTTTTAATACAAATATATGACAGATGATATTTCTTACCAGGTGGTTTGTAAACATCATAACTAGAGATGTGCGGCTGGCACTTTTCATGTTTTGTGTTTTGGTTTTCGTTCTAATTCCACTTTCGTGTTTTGATTTTGGCTTGGCTTTGCCAAAACCACCCTTTCGTGTTTTGGTTTTGGATCTGGATGATTCATGAAAAAAAACTAAAAACAACAAAAATTACAGAATTTGGGGGTCATTTTGCTCCTATGGTATTATTAACCTCAATAACAATCATTTCCACTCATTTCCAGTCTATTCTGAACACCTCACAATATTGTTTTTAGGCCTAAAAGTTGCAACGAGGTGGCTGTATGACTAAACTAAGTGACACAAGTGTGCGGCAAACACCTGGTCTATCTAGGAGTGGCACTGCAGTGGCAGGCAGGATCAAACCAATCATTTCAGCGACAGGGTCTGCCACACGACTGTGGCTGAAATGACTGGTTTGTTTGAGCCCCCACCAAAAAAGAAGCAATCAATCTCTCCTTGCACAAACTGGCTCTACAGAGGCAAGATGTCCACCCATCAACATCCTCTGATTCCTCACCCCTTTCACCGTGTACATCCTCCTTACTGAGTATTAATTCGTCCCCACTGGAATCCACCATCACAGGTCCCTGTGTACTTTCTGGAGGCAATTGCTGATAAAGGTCTTCCCAGAGGAATTTATAATTCATTTTGATGAACATCATCTTCTCCACATTTAGTGGAGGTAACCTCCTACACCAATCGCTGACAAGGTTACCGGATGCACTAAACACTCTTTCGGAGTACACACTGGAGGGAGGGAAACTTAGGTAGAATAAAGCCAGTTTCTGCAAGGGCCTCCAAATTGCCTCTTTTTCCTGCCAGTATACGTACGGACTGTCTGACGTGCCTATTTGGATGCTGTCACTCATATAATCCTCCACCATTCTTTCAATGGTGACAGAATCATACGCAGGGACAGTAGACATGCCAGTAATCGTTGGCAGGTCCTTCAGTCCGGACCAGATGTTAGCTTTCGCTCCTGACTTCTCTGCCTCACCGCCAGCGGGTGGGCTAGGGAATTTTATCCTTTTCCTTGCAGCCTCAGTGGTGGGAGAAATTGAAGGAGGAGCGGTTGACGGGTCACGTTCCGCTTGAGTTGACAATTTACTAACCAGTGGACATATAGTAGTCACTGGAATTACTGATGAGACTGGATACTACCACTGGTCTGATGCAGCACAACAGGTTGTTGTTATAATTTCTATACTGCAGCAGTGGACATATAGCAGCAGCGTATATCGTCACTAGAATTATTGATGAGACAGGACACTACCACTGGTCTGATGCAGCACAACAGGTTGTTGTTGTTATAATTATTATACTGTAGCAGTGGACATATAGCAGCAGCTTATATCGTCACTGGAATTACTGATGAGACAGGATACTACCACTGGTCTGCACAACACAGCACCACTTTACAGCTACACTGGATATATGGCAGCAGAGAACACCAACACTGTGACTGGCTGGACTGATGCAGCACAATACACTGAGTGACTACACTGGACTGGACTGAGCAGCACAACACTTGCCACCCCACTTTCCCGCCCCCACACAGACACTGAACACTGAGGACACGTCCTCTCTATACACTCTCCGATACTGGAGTGAAAATGGCCGTGACGCGTGGCTCCTTATATGGAATCCAAATCCCGCGAGAATCCGACAGCAGGATGATGACGTTTTGCTGCGTTCGGGTTTCCGAGTCAGGCGGGAAAACCCGAGCCTGACTCGGATCCGGGCTCGGAAGGCAAAGTCCGGTAGGGTTCGGTTCTCTGAGAACCAAACCCGCTCATCTCTAATCATAACCTTTTGTTTTTTGCCAGAAATGTGTGGTAAAACTGTCACCTTTATCCAGAATATGGTTTTTATTAGGTATTGATGGACATTATAACCTCTTTTGTCAGAAATGCATGACAAGTACTTAGTAGAAATAAGCACAAGCACTTTAATCAGTAGGTGATAATTAATGAGTAATGGGTTAACACAGTGAACAAGCCACACATTGGTGGAACGGTCCGTCTGTGAATGTGAACCAGTGGAACCAGACAGTGCACGGTCTGGTCCACTCTGTCCTCCCTTGGTATCGTATAGCACATTTGGGCCTTTCATTATCTATGTTTACATTTTGCTAACTGATAAATGTATCTGATATTTGTAATTATTTTCTGAATAAGCTTACTTAGAACCTATTGTAATCAGTCAGTATATATATGCCTGTGATCAATCCATTTTCCTTAAAAGGGGTCATTATTGTTTTTCCTAATTTGATGTACCAACATATGCTTTGGACTTTATTTAAAAAGCCATAGGAATTTGAGGGCACATTTTGAATATAAAAATGACTGACGTGTTAACCCATTGCTCATTAATTATCACCTACTACGTAAAGTGCTTGCGCTTATTTCTACTAAGTACTTGTCATGCATTTCTGACAAAAGAGGTTATAATGTCCACCAATACCTAATAAAAACCAATGTCTGGATAAAGGCGACAGTTTTACCACCTGGTAGAAATATCTGTCATACATTTGTACCCCATCTCTCTCATCCAATGTCCTCTATAACCGTATATGACATTGTACAGCAGAAGTAGGGGTGCATCCTCTCTATCCATACTTATTGGAGAACTCTCTCATCCATTACCAGACATCAAGTTCCCTGCAATGCACACTGTAACAGAGACTTGGGGCAGACTAGCGGGACAGTAGAAGGTCTCACTTTTGGTATACATGCCAAAGCCATACACTCTCTCATTTGTTGGATCACAATACTACTGCCACACTTCACTGGCCACGCCCAAATCCGTCTGATCTTGGAAGCAAAGCAGTGACAGGCCTGATCAGTGCAAGGTCAGGTGACTACCTTGGAATATCAGGCGCAGTAGCACTATTTCCCAGCAAATAGCAGAAGTGCTGGAGGAAACATTGGCTTTACCTCTACATCTAGTTCTACATCCTCTTGTTAGGAATAGAAATCTAATGACATATATTCAAATACCTAAAAATTAAACTTTGCTCAGCTGATTACCCACAGTACCAAGCGAGCAATTATCAAGGAGTTTACACGATACTCATTTACTTTAATAACAGTAGTAAATGTACTCCTGATACACTTACATATCATATATATCTCTGTTTTGAATTATTTTTCACCATAGGCGTAAATCTCAAATTGACACTGTCCACTATGGAATATGTTAGTGTCAATAGAGGGTATTTAACCCTAATATTTACATAATGTAAGTATCCTATAGGCGTTTGTTTTTATACTAAAGTCTATGTCGATCCATTTTCTTATGATTAACTTTAAGAAACGTGAAGTTTTAACATATTTCATATTTCCAAAGTGTGCCCCAACACAGAGTCTTTCTTTTTCCTTCCAAAGCTATACAGTGCTATAAGTATCAATAGGATGGTGGAGGATTATTTTAGTGGCAATGTATAATTAGCATGTTACACAGTGTTTTTATAAACTGGGAAGATTGGGTTGTTTTTAGGGGCTAAAACACACATTTACTAACATGATTTTTTATATTAATTTTTAAATGTTAGTTAATGTTTGTTTTAGCGCCGGAAACCCAACATCAGTTCAGACTGATTTACATCAAATTTTAAATTGATAAAAATAAACCTTTAGTAAATATATTCCCTATACTCAAGGTTAACTGTACAGTATAGCTTATCAAAATGATTTGGACTATCAATATTATTACTGCTTAGAGTGCATTCCTGCGTTTTCCTTTCCTGCATTGTACTACAAGTCTCAGCATGGCAGCACCTCTTATTATGTTTATAATTAGTGTGCGTAGTCCAAGCTCCTCTCACCCCCCTTACCAGCCTTTTTTTGTAAGATTATTGATGTCACCCAACGTTGAATTATTTTATTTTTGAAGTACCGATGGGCACAGAAACACAGGACAGCTAAATAACTGTCTACTTTGTGATTTTGCTAAACTCCTCTGGCAGTGGCGTAACTAGAAATTTTTCTCCCCCAAGCCAAAAAATTCTCTGGTGCCCCCCCCCCCCCCTTATCCACCATAATTGGCACTAGTAAAGGGACATGGGTTTGTTGAAATGGGCGTGGCTTCGCTCATTGCTAGGGGGTAATGCTTGTTGCTAGGGCTGTGTTCCCAGTGCCACATATGCCCCCAGTGGCAGATATTCCTCCACAGTGCCAGGTACACACATGCCCCCAATACCAAATATGCCCCCCCCCCAAGTACCAGGTACACATATACCCCCCAGTGTCACATATGCCCCCTCAGTGCCACGTATGGCCCCCAAGTGCCAAATATGCTACACCTCCCCCAGTGCCAGGTACAGCTTCCCCCTCTCCCCCACTGTTTTGTGAAGGAGGGACACGGAGGGCACAGCGCACGCCTCTCCTGTGTCCCTCCTGCGTCTCCGGCGTGTCTGTTAAATGAAGTGCTGGTCCGTGAGCCAATCAGAGCTCATGAATGGGCACTTCATTCAATAGACCCGCCGGAGACGCAGGAGGGACAAAGGAGAGGCGCGCGTTGTGCCCTCTGTGTCCCTCCTTCACAGCAGCGGCTAGGGAAGGAGGGAGACAGCAGATTGACATGCGGACGGCTTGTCCGCATGTCAATCTGCGCTAAATCAGTGGCGGCGCCCCCCCGCAGCCCTGCGCCTCCAAGCCACCGCGAGGGCTGCGGGGGCAGTAGTTACGCCTCTATCCTCTGGACTTCCAGGTTTAATTTTACATCAGCTCAGAATACAGATCATTTTTGAGCTGCAGCTGATGCTGCCCCTGTTCTCTGCATACCAAAGGGAGGTCTGCGGAGACTGAGGGTGAGCACGGATTCTGGGCAACTATTAAAGGTGCTCATTGCAGTTACTTAAGGCAGAATCCTTCTGTTATTACATACTCCGTATAATCCTTGTATCTGTCTTCAACAGTAGATATGGAACTGCTTATTTTTGGTTCATTGACTGAAGCTAATTTAAGTGATTTAAGAGCGTATTGCTACTTGCTGTTTTATATCATAATCTGCTTGTTACAGCATCCTTTTAGCTACTTAGGATTCATTTTACAGAGAGGCTATAATAAATGGTTAGTGAGGAAAGGTTCCGAAGTTTTTTGATAAATTGTGCAATGAGGACCTCATGTAGGGTAGAACACAGGGCCGGTTCTAGACCCTTTGGCGCCCCGGGTGGAAAATTGGGGTGTGGCTTTATACAGGGGGCGTGGTCAGTTACGCCCCCTGTACAGTGGAGTAGCGCCGCTGAAAGAAAAAAAAAAAACGTACTATCCCCGCTCCCGACCGCTGCAGATCTCCGCTGGCGCCGCTCCTTTCCTCGGATGACAGACACTAGAGATCAATTATGACCCCTACCGTCTGTCAGTCCCACAATGCTGTGCGCGATGACGTCATCGCGCACCGCACAGCAAAAGTCCTCTACACGAAGGGAAACTAGACGCGTAGTGTCTAGTTTCCCTTCAAAGCGGGGGACAGCGGGACCAGCGGGGGACACAGAGTAGTGGATCTTGCCATGGTGCAGCGCCCTCCGGATGGCGGCGCCCCGGGCAAAGGTCCTGCTTGCCCATGGCAAGATCCGCTACTGGTAGAACATAAACGCATTTTACTGATTCTTTTCCCTGCAAAATGAGGTTTTTGTTATACTGTGCATGCAGTCTGAGATGTATCTATCCCTTGTGCCACAGAGGTGGAACAGGAGCGTGACAGGGGCGGGATGAGTACAGAAAGGAAGTGTTCAATCAACTTGACCTAGATTTGACAGATACACAGTTACCCCTATTGGGATACATATAGTATCATCTGCAACTGCCTCTACCCTGGTGCACGAGCTGTGCTGATTCTGATTGCATTACCTGTTTAAATAAGTAAATGATTTAATCTAAAATAAGCACAGTGGCTGCCACTCCCCTCCCCTCCCAAGAGTCCACCAGTGCTGGAAGTGCAGTGGCCTAAGCTGGTATTGGCAAACGCAAAGGGACAAAAAAATATTCGCTCCTCCCATTATCACTCCAAGGCTTTTCAGTACTATGACAAGGATACCAATAATGTGGGTCACCTTGCCATAGTGCCAAACAAGTCATATGCCAGATAGCACAGGGCTGTATTCCCTAGGGGAAAAGGACTGCAAAAAAATTCAGCCCCCTCCTCCAAATATCGTGGATTTGCTGTGATTGGTCAGAACATAGGAAAAAGTTGGGAGCAAGTCTGGTGTCATTTCAAGTGGTTTTAAACAGTGGTAAATAGTGAATATTAGGGATAAATAGAAAGAGAGAGATATAGCTATGTATTACACAGTTGTTATGTGGATAGTAATACAAATTAGTATATACTGTATCTGTTATCTGTTTTAAACATTCTCATACTTAATTCACCACTTCGAGGCGGACTTCATCAGGATAAGATTTTGGCTGCCAATAGCTTCTTAAAAAATTGTCATACACCCAAATAAATTACAGTTCTATACATATACTCCTGGGTTAATTTGACAGGAACCTCAAATGATACTCTGCATTTTACCTAAACATATTGGTTACACATAGTAACAGTCAAGCCCATTCCAGTCTTGTCTATACATAGACACATAGGTAGGAATTCAATTAACCATGGTAATTTACAGTGGCTAATTGATCCCCCAATTAGCCCTGATGCTGAACCTTATCAGGTATTATGTTTTGGGATCCGCTGAAGTCTCAAAACAAAATCCCAGATACGTGACTTTTTTTGTGGCTGCGATCGCAAAAACACATAGGTCCGGGAATTTACAGTAATCCTGTATCCTATGTGATTTTGCCGGGAAACAGGAATTATCTTTGCATGCCAAAAAATTGGGCTTTCATTGAATGGCCCCCAAAAATTGGACAAAAAATTGCGGCTGAGCCCTTTTGTTTTATGGAAACAATTTAAATCCCCCCTGAGTGGTCACATTGGTGTGACCACTTTAGTGTCTTTGCCTAGTCTGCGGCTCGTATCAGCCCTTCCCCTATTGTATAAGTATGCGTCTAAATAGCCACCTCCCAGTCACTGCCCAGGAACACCCAGCAAATTTCCAGTACATTTCTGATACAGCGTCTTATTCAGAGATAGATGGAATGTCCATGTTGTATACAGCAGAACAACTTTTTGCTACTGCGCATGCATCTAAGCTGCACTGCTCTTGTACTGCGATGGTCTAGTGACGGTGATAAGGATTTATTCACAACGGATTGACAGACAGGGAACATATGTATGTGGTAATGGGGGAATGGCGACTCAAATTCAGGTGTGTCGCAACATTTCTGGGGCATGTCAGATATTGCAACTGCAATGCAGTAGAAATGGTTCCAGCATCTTACTCCTGACGGCAATGCTGCGTGATCATAGGGTTACGCAGAAGGGCGCAAATTGACTGGCGTGCCTCCATTGGTTAAGATGGGCAACTTTGGGCTGGTTGCTGTTATAGCAGGGGGACCCAACACTGTATGTCTCCCTGCTATAGTGATATCCCCCTGGCCGGTTTAGCTGGTTATTGGAAATAGGTAGAACCCCATGCCGTTTTCCCCCTATTTATTAACCAATACCAACCTAGGCTCAGAAGACCAGGGATGGTCATTGATTTTGGGGGGACCCCACTCATTTTCTTTTTTTTTTGGAAAGTATTTCTATATAACGATAGTAAATACTACTAAACAGAACACGTCACGGCACGTTGTTATTTATAAATCATAATGGCGGTTTCTGTTTAGACAAAAAAAATAATTTATGCTTAGTAAATGTTACTAATATGACATGAAAACTACCATTTCCGGCTGGTTCTAAATTATACCAAACCCACCCGGTAGTAAATGTAGGAATTCGCAGATGATAATATTCACAAATGTTCTGTATTGGTGCCTTCAGCACTGCTGAACCCTGGACTATGGGAACCAGTACCTATGGTTTTATCAGTCAGTCTGTATGAATGTTCCAGGTGATAAATGGTCTCTTTCTAAGGTGCTGCATGTAATTCTCTCACACATTGATCATCGCAGGGAATTTGTTCTATACAGAGGTGATTGCACAATGAGCAGCGAGTCTGACCCCTTACACAAAGTGATGTGACATCTGCCAGTATTGTGAATGTGACTGATGATTGTAAATGCCCCTGATGGGATGAGGTTTCGTGCTCCTGTGCAGTCCCCTCTTCCCAAATATAATGCAAGTGTTCTGTGGGACTGTGGAAGATTTAACAGATGAATCACCAGAAAGAACGATTCTATAACTTGATTCAAATATTCTATATAACAACCTTCCTGTGACTGCAATCACAGCGGGGATGTTATGCACACCAGTGCCAGCAGGAAAGTACTAGTGTCAGAACTGTTATGCACTCCAGTGCCAGCAGGAAAGTACTGGTGTCAGAACTGTTATGCACTCCAGTGTCTGCAGGAATGTACTGGTGTTTGAACTGTTATGCAAAACAAATGGACTCACAGACAAACTGGGGAATATGACATAACGTACACAGAAGGTGATAGGGTAACAAAATACACACACAGTGAACAGAGAAGCCCAGAGGCTAAGGAACTGGGTATCTCCCTTGTATTAGAACTGCTCAGATGTAAAAAGCAAGATGTTGTGTTTTAATACGTAGAGAACCCGAAATGCTGTTGCTAAGGGCAACAGCAAAACCCTAAAGGGTTACCAACGGGTGTGGCAGTAAACTCCTTGGTCAGAGATGGACTGATAGACACAAGGAGAGCCTCCACAATCCTGATTCTCACTTGCAGTGCACAGGTTTAAGCTTACTGCCACTAAACTGACCCCTGACACCTAGCACAGTGAGACAGGATTAGACAGGCAAGTGTTAGAATACAGCCGCAAACTTGCTAAGTTCACAGAGTAATAACAGAACCCCAGCAAGCTAAACGACTGACTCCAGTCTTACTGCTAGGTCTGGATTGGCAGAGTGTAATACCAAATCCCCAGGCCTATTTGCAGTAAGCAACAAACAAATACAAAGCTACACAGTACTGGCTAACTTTCATGAACTGACTAACCAACAGAGATTCAGCAGCATCTGCTTACCCTGAAAAGAGGCCTTATAAAGCAGGTGCTGTCCACGCCCCACTCAGACCTCACAGACTGTGAGCACAAAAACCAGCACCGGATCCCCTGCCGTGCACAGAGCCTATAACCACTGCACAGCAAAAGACCCGAACCGGAGTATCAGCTGCGCTCAGGTTACTCCACTATCACTTGTCTCCCGGTTGCCATGACGACGTGGCAGCACAGGGCAGGAGACCCTAACAGTACCCCCCCCTCTGACGAGGGGTCAAAGAACCCCTACCACCGGGTTTATCGGGGAACTGCGAGAAGAAAGAGCGTATCAGTCTGGGGGCATGAAGATCACAACTGCGCACCCACGACCGCTCCTCCGGGCCATACCCCTTCCAGTGCACCAAAAATGACAGCCGACCCCGAACCACCTTGGAGTCAAGAATCCTTTCAACAACAAACTCCCTCTGGCCACGTATCAGAAGAGGGGAAGGTCTTTCACTGGAAGAAGGATTACTAATCGCCTGTTTTAAAAGGGAACAATGAAATGTTTTATTGATACCCAAAGAACGGGGCAGATCTAACTGAAATGCCACCGGATTGATAACCCTGGTGATCTTATAAGGGCCGATGAACCGGGGCCCTAACTTATGAGATGGCTGTCTCAACTTCAAATTCTTGGTAGACAACCAGACGAAGTCTCCTCATTTGAAGCTGCAGGGTCTTTTCCGCTTATCAAAAACCCTTTTGGTCACTAATGACACAGACACAAGGGCTTTCTTCACTTTCCGCCAAATACCTCTAAGGACCGAAACCACAGAGGAACCACCAGGCGTGGAGTCCAGGGGGTCAAAAGAATTGGCCTTAGGATGATGCCCATACACACAAAGGAAGGGAGAGATCCCTGTAGCAGAGTGAGCCGCGTTGTTATAGGCAAACTCCGCCATGGACAGATGAGCAACCCAGTCAGTCTGACACTTGGAGACATAACACCTGAGGAACTGCTCCAAGGACTGGTTCACCCTTTCAGTCTGCCCATTAGACTGCGGATGGTAGCCTGACGACAAGCTGACAGAAATCTGGAGATCGGAACAAAATGCCCTCCAGAATTTGGCCACAAACTGGGATCCGCGGTCAGAGACCACATCAAGTGGCAACCCGTGGAGACGCACAACATGCAGCATAAATAATTCAGACAGGCGTCTGGCTGATGGCAGCCCAACCAGTGGAACGAAGTGCGCCATCTTCGAAAACCTGTCAACGACAACCCAGATGGCTGTCATCCCCGAGGATTTGGGCAAGTCCACCACAAAATCCATTGAAATGTGGGTCCATGGCTTAGATGGGATAGAGAGTGGATGTAATGGGCCAACAGGAACCCCTCTAGGAGTCTTATTTCGGGCACAGATGTCACATGCCCGAACCCACTGATCCACATCCTTAGCCACCGAGGGCCACCACACCGCCCTAGATAGCAACTCCCGAGTTCTGGCAATACCCGGGTGACCTGCAGACTTCTTGGCATGGAATTCCAGGAACACTCGCTGTCTTAACCTAGGAGGCACAAACAAAAGACCTACCGGAAGGTCTGGAGGAGCCTGCTCCTGTGCTCTAAGGACTAATGATAAGAGGTCCTGGGTAATGCCCACTTTAATACATGATGGGGAAACAATGGGCAACGGCTCCTCGGTGGTCTCCTGGATTGGAGCAAAACTCCGCGAGAGCGCATCAGCCTTGATGTTTTTTGACCCAGGGCGATATGTTATCAAAAAATTAAAGCGAGCAAAAAACAAAGCCCATCGTGCCTGCCTGGCATTGAGACGCTTCGCTGACTCTAAATATGCCAGATTCTTATGGTCAGTGAGAATTGAGACCACAAACTTAGCCCCCTCAAGCCAGTGTCTCCACTCCTCGAGTGCATCCTTAATAGCCAACAATTCCCGGTTACCCACGTCATAATTCATCTCGGCAGGCGAAAATTTACGGGAAAAGTAAGCACAGGGATGAAGGCGATTGTCAGACACTCCCATCTGAGAAAGCACTGCCCCAATACCCATCTCAGAGGCATCCACCTCCACCACAAAAGGACGCTCTGGATCTGGGTGTCGCAGCACCTTGGCCGAAACAAATGCCCTTTTAAGACGGGCAAAAGCCGCTTTAGCCTCACAAGACCAGTGAGCAACATCCGCCCCTTTCTTAGTGAGTGCCACCAAGGGCGCCACTATAGACGAAAATCCAGCGATAAATCGTCTATAAAAATTCGCAAAGCCCAGGAAACGCTGAAGCGCCTTCAAACTAGTGGGCTGCACCCAATCCAGGACTGCCTGTACCTTGGAACCCTCCATTTAGAAACCTTCTGGGGAGATAATATATCCTAGAAATGCGATTTGCTGAACTTCAAATTCGCACTTCTCCAGCTTCGCCCCAAGCCGGTGGTCTCTGAGTTTCTGGAGGACTAAGCGTACATGCTTCCGATGTTCCTCCAGGGAATGGGAGAAGATTAGGATGTCATCTAAGTATACAACTAAGAATCTATCCAAATATTCCCTGAGCACATCATTCATGAAATCCTGGAAGACTGCCGGGGCATTACAGAGCCCAAAAGGCATCACCAAATATTCATAATGCCCTGAGTGGGTATTAAAGGCAGTCTTCCATTCATCCCCCTCTCTTATTCGGATTAGATTGTACGCACCGCGTAGGTCAATCTTAGAAAAAATGGTGGCAGTACGAAGCTGGTCAAACAAGACCGAAATGAGAGGCAGTGGGTATGAGTTTTTAATCGTGATACGGTTCAATTCCCTGAAGTCGATGCAGGGTCGCAACGAACCGTCCTTTTTACCCACGAAGAAGAACCCCGACCCAACTGGAGACTGTGAAGGTCTGATAAATCCCTTAGCCAAGTTCTCCTGAATGTACTCTGCCATAGCCTGAGTCTCAGGACGTGACAGGGAGTACAACCTGCTCTTGGGAAGCTTAGCATTTGGCAACAAATCAATGGCACAGTCATAGGGGCGATGGGGAGGTAGTACCTCTGCAACTTTTTTGGAGAACACGTCCGCAAAATCTGCATAACACCCTGGCAATCCTGGCAAACTTAGCTGCGAGAGCCTGACTGGAAGGCTCAAGCAACTCCTGAAACAATCAGTACCCCAACTAAGAATCTCCCCAGAGACCCAGTCAAATTGAGGATTGTGGGCCCTTAACCAGGGTAACCCCAACACCAATGGGGCAAAAGTACAGACAGTCACATAAAAGGACAATTTTTCAGAGTGTGTGGCTCCAATAAACAAAGAAATCTGGCTAGTGCAAGAGGTAATTTTACCTTGGGATAATGGTTCCCCGTTTAACCCACAAATCTCAATTTCCGATGCCAAGGGTACTAAGGGAACAGAGTGTTTTAGGGTGAATTGGCGGTCCATAAAAACCCCGTCGGCCCCACTGTCCACAAAGGCCTCAGTCTTGACAGTTTGACCGAGGATCTTCAAGGTCACCGGAATGATAAAAGTCTTCTTGGGAAATTCTGACTTCTGGCCTGACAGGATATTTCCCATCACCCTCAGGCCCTGAAGTTTTCCGGCTTTTCTGGGCATGATACTACCACATGACCTTTATTCCCACAGTACAAACACAACCCCTGCTGTCTCCTCCGCGTCTTCTCACGCGAGGAGAGGCGGGTAGCCCCAATCTGCATAGGCTCCTCAGAAAATTCCTCAGAGTCTGAGGTTCCCTTGGGAAGGAAGGAAATCTCAGTCTCCCTTTCAAGCCTACGCTCTCTCAGCCGTCTATCCACCCGGATGGATAACTGCATGAGCTGATCCAAGCTATCAGGCAAGGGATATTGTACCAGTTGGTCCTTTATCTGGTTAGAAAGACCTCTTCGGTACTGGTGTCTCAGGGCTGGGTCATTCCACTGGGTATCATGGGCCAACCTCCGAAACTCCGTACAGTAAACCTCAACTGGCCTTCGCCCTTGCTTAAGGATCGAAATCTGAGCCTCGGCTGAGGCCGTCTTGTCAGGGTCATCATACAACATGCCCAGTGCCGTAAAAAAAGCATCAACACTTTTAAGCGACGGACAGTCAGGCTGCAACCCATATGCCCAGACCTGTGGGTCTCCTTGTAGCAAGGAAATCACTATGCCCACCCGCTGAATCTCCGACCCAGAAGACTGAGGCCTAAGCCGGAAGTATATCTTGCAGCTCTCCTTGAAACAAAAGAACTGCGAGCGATCTCCAGAAAAACGATCCGGGAGATTTACTTTCGGCTCCTTAACCCCTGCAGGTGCTGCTGCTGCGGGAGCTCCGCCAGCAGCCTGGGAGGTGTGCATTTTAAAGGACAAATCATTAAATTGCCGAGTCAGGACCTGCACCTGATCGACCACCTGTTGCAACGTATTTTGAGGGGTATGCTCCATATTCCCACAAAATTTCAACAGGAGTATTAGGCTGCTGAATATGTTATGCACACCAGTGCCTGCAGGAAAGTACTAGTGTCAGAACTGTTATGCACTCCAGTGTCTGCAGGAATGTACTGGTGTTTGAACTGTTATGCAAAACAAATGGACTCACAGACAAACTGGGGAATATGACATAACGTACACAGAAGGTGATAGGGTAACAAAATACACACACAGTGAACAGAGAAGCCCAGAGGCTAAGGAACTGGGTATCTCCCTTGTATTAGAACTGCTCAGATGTAAAAAGCAAGATGTTGTGTTTTAATACGTAGAGAACCCGAAATGCTGTTGCTAAGGGCAACAGCAAAACCCTAAAGGGTTACCAACGGGTGTGGCAGTAAACTCCTTGGTCAGAGATGGAATGATAGACACAAGGAGAGCCTCCACAATCCTGATTCTCACTTGCAGTGCACAGGTTTAAGCTTACTGCCACTAAACTGACCCCTGACACCTAGCACAGTGAGACAGGATTAGACAGGCAAGTGTTAGAATACAGCCGCAAACTTGCTAAGTTCACAGAGTAATAACAGAACCCCAGCAAGCTAAACGACTGACTCCAGTCTTACTGCTAGGTCTGGATTGGCAGAGTGTAATACCAAATCCCCAGGCCTATTTGCAGTAAGCAACAAACAAATACAAAGCTACACAGTACTGGCTAACTTTCATGAACTGACTAACCAACAGAGATTCAGCAGCATCTGCTTACCCTGAAAAGAGGCCTTATAAAGCAGGTGCTGTCCACGCCCCACTCAGACCTCACAGACTGTGAGCACAAAAACCAGCACCGGATCCCCTGCCGTGCACAGAGCCTATAACCACTGCACAGCAAAAGACCCGAACCGGAGTATCAGCTGCGCTCAGGTTACTCCACTAGCACTTGTCTCCCGGTTGCCATGACGACGTGGCAGCACAGGGCAGGAGACCCTAACAGGGGAATGGCCATGGTTCACCTGCCAGGGAATAGATCTACTTAATCTTCACCCTGATTGGGTGGCTTGGAGTTGAATTGTTTTAGCACAGTAGTATACAATCACTGTAAGACAATATTACCATTGAAAGGAACAATAAACACTTTGGGGTACAGTATATTTACTAAACAGCAGGTTTTTAGAAGTGGAGCTGTTGCAACCAATCGTAATCTAGCTATTACCATCTAGGAGATGCTAGATGAATGATAAGTAGAATTTGATTGGTTGCTATGGGCAACATCTTTACTTCTATTAACCTGCACTTTAGTAAATATACCCCTTTGTATCCTCACATGCCTCCGTTTCAACTTCTGTTTAGTCTCATACAAAACAATATTACTTCAGATCTCTTACATACTCCCAATCCTCCAAACCAGTGGTGTTGAGAGGGGGGAAGGGCGAAGGCGGAGCGTGTACAGTCAGAGCACACCAGTAGCCATTTCTTTTTCTTTATTATAAGTCAGTGGGTTGGGACACCGGGCGGGGAGAGGCAGGGGGTTGGGGTGGTGTATGTGTGAGTCACGGGCTGTGATCTCATATCAGGAACGTCCCTTGCAGCCACTTTCAGCCGTCGCACCGTTGCTAAGATCATTATCTCGTGGGTCTATCTTTGCAGCCGGCTGGGTTTAAGAAGTGGCGCCTGTTAGGCTATAACACTGTGAGTTGAGAACTGTGAGTGACAGACACAGCACCGTGGTGCTGCGGGCAGCTGCTGAAAATTATTTATAAAATCTTCATAAATATTCTATAATATATGAAACCATACATTACTATTAGTGTTAATAATGTGTGTATATATATATATATATATATATATATATAACTGGGGTAAGCAGCACTCAAAGGGTCTTAGCTTGATCAAAGAAACATACTGTGGCAACAGTAAATGTTACTAACGTTTTGGATTTATTGAATCTGTCATCAGAGATCTCTGATGACGGGTTCAATAAATCTGAAGCGTTAGTAACATTTACTATTGCCACGGTATGTTATTTTGATCAAGCTAAGACCCTTTGAGTGCTGTCTGCCCCAGTCTCTTTATGTTCAAGTTTTTGCCTGGAGGGAAGTTGCTCTTTGTATACTGAGAGCCAGGATGTGTGTATGTATATATATATATATATATATACATACAGGGGTGCTGTTGTTAAAATAAAAGTACACTGGCCCTGTATGCTGTAAAATATCAGGGGTGTGGTTGTTAAAATTAAAAAAGTACACTGGCCCTGTATGCTGTAAAGATTCAGGAGTGCTGTTGTTAAAATAAAAGCACACTGGTCCTGTATGCTGTAAAAATGCAGGGGTGCTGTTAAAATAAAAGTATACTGGCCATGCATGCTCTAAAAATACAGAGGTGTTATTGTTAAAATAAAAGTACACTGGTCCTGTATGCTGTAGAAATACAGGGGTGCTGTTTTTAAATAAAAGTTCAAATGGAGCCTTCTTTATCTTACCCTGCCTAGTCGCAGGTGTGCACTCCCGGTGTGACTAGGCGATCCATCCACCTAGTCATGCCGGGAGTGCATAGAGCTGCTTCCCATTGTAAGCATTTCTGCCTGGGTGTCAGCACCCACCGGATGGCGACACTCTCCATTTAAGTGAATGGGGAGCATCTCCATCCGGGTGCACGTGCACATCCAGATGGAGATGCTCACAGTGACTAGGTGCACAGGCGGTCATGCCTAGTCACAGACGGAGCCACGACTAGCATGGCTTCATCTTTACACTGGCCCTGTATGCTGTAAAAATACAGGGGTGCTGTTGTTAATATAAAAGTACACTGGCCCTGTATGCTGTTAAAATACAGAGGTGCTGTTGTTAAAATAAAAGTACACTGGCCCTGTATACTGTAAAAATACAGGGGTGTTGTTAACATAAAAGTGCACTGGTCCTGTATGCTGTAAACATTCAGGGATGCTGTTGTTAAAATAAAAGTACACTGGCCCTTTATACTGTAAACTGTAAAAATACAGGGGTGTTGTTAAAATACACTGGTCCTGTGTGCAATAAAAATATAGGGGTGCTGTTGTTAAAAAAAATACACTGGTCCTGTATGCTGTAAAAATACAGGGTTGCTGTTGTTAAAATAAAGGTACACTGGTCCTGTATGCTATAAAAATACAGGGGTGCTGTTGGTAAAATAAAAGTACAGTGGCCATGTATGCTGTAAAAATACAGAGGTGCTGTTGTTAAAATAAAATTACACTGGTCCTGTATGCTGTAAGAATACAGGGATGCTGTTCTTAAGTAAAAGTACACTAGTCCTGTATGCTATAAAAATACAGGGGTGCTGTGAAAATAAAAGGGTACTGTTCTGTGTGCTGTAATAATAAAGGGGTGCTGTGCTGTGAAATGGAGAAAAACAATTTTGAGAAAAAAATAGTGGAAGATCAGGTACCACTTCCAGTTCCTAGTACTACTGCTGAAGCTGCTGCTGCCACCAGTAATGACATTGACGATGCAATTCCATCAACGTCGTCTGCTAAGGCCAATTCCCAGTGTCATATAGGGCATGTAAAATCCAAGAAGCAAAAATTAATAATCATAAAAAAAAGAAATTATCTGATGAGAAACATAAAATTGGCAATATGCCATTCACGACATGAAGTGGCAAGGAAAGGCTAAGGCCTTGGCCTATGTTCATGACCGGTGTCTCAGCTTCTCATGAGGATGGAAGCCCTCCTCCATCTGAAAAATAAAAACAATTAAGCTTGTTAAAGCACAAGAAAATACAATTGTGCGTTCAGAGATATCACAAATCCCCAAGGAGAGTCCAAGTGTGTCCACGGTTGCGATGTCTATGCCTGACCTTCCAAAGACTGTATGGAAAGAGGAGGCTCCTACCCCCTGCAAGTTCTGGAAGGAGCACCGCCAGTCCAGTTACTGAAATTGAGATTGAGGATGTCACTGTAGACGTACACCAGGATGAGGAGGATATGGGTGTAGATGGCGCTAAGGAGGAAGTTGACGATGAGGATTCTGATGGTGAAATGGTATGTTTTTATAAGTCACCAGTGGAGACAGTTGTCCGTGGAATGAAAAAGCCCATTGTCATGCCTGGGCAAAATACATAAAAAAAACTAGAGATGAGCGGGTTTGGTTCTTCAAGATCCGAATCCCCCCGAACTTCACATGTTTTACACAGGTACGAGGCAGCCTTGGATCTTCCTGCCTTGCTCGGTTAAACCAAACGAGGCTGAACGTCATCATCCCGCTGTCAGATTGTTGCGAGATTCGTATTCCATATAAAGAACTGCATGTCTCTGCCATTTTCACTCGTGCATTGTAGATTGAGCGGAGAGGACGTGGCTACGTTCTCTGCCTGAAAAGCTCAATATCTGTGCTCAGTGTGCTGCATTGTGGTGACCACCAGTATATTATAGTAGTACAGTACAGTAGGCCATTGCTGTATCTTGCAGCTCTGTGTCACTTCTAGTATCCTGATCAGTGCTCAATATCTGCTGCATTGTTGTGTCCAGTGTATAGTAGTACAGTGCAGCATTGTGGTGACCACCAGTATATAGTAGTACAGTACAGTAGGCCATCGCTGTTTCTTGCTGCTCTCTATCACTTCTAGTATCCTGATCAGTGCTCAATATCTGCTGCATTGTTGTGACCAGTATATAGTAGTACAGTGCAGCATTGTGGAGACCACCAGTATATAGTAGAACAGTGCAGTAGGCCATAGCTGTTTCTTGCTGCTCTGTGTCACTTCTAGTATCCTGATCAGAGCTCAATATCTGCTGCATTGTTGTGACCAGCTTATAGTAGTACAGTGCAGCATTGCGGTGACCACCAGTATATAGTAGTACAGAACAGTAGGCCATTGCTGTATCTTGCAGCTCTGTGTCACTTCTAGTATCCATATCTGTGCTGCATTGTTGTGACCAGTATATAGTAGTACAGTGCAGCATTGTGGTGACCACCAGTATATAGTAGTACAGGAGGCCATTGCTGTATCTTGCAGCTCTGTGTCATTTCTAGTATCCATATCTGTGCTGAAATGTTGTGACCAGTATACAGTAGTACAGTGCAGCATTGTGGTGACCACCAGTATATAGTAGTACAGTACAGTAGGCCATTGCTGTTTCTTGCTGCTCTGTGTCACTTCTAGTATCCTGATCAGTGATCAATATCTGCTGCATTGTTGTGACCAGTATATAGTAGTACAGTGCAGCATTGTGGTGACCACCAGTATATAGTAGTACAGTACAGTAGGCCATTGCTGTATCTTGCAGCTCTGTGTCACTTCTAGTATCCATATCTGTGCTGCATTGTTGTGACCAGTATATAGTAGTACAGTGCAGCATTGTGGTGACCACCAGTATATAGTAGTACAGTGCAGCATTGTGGTGACCACCAGTATATAGTAGTACAGGAGGCCATTGCTGTATCTTGCAGCTCTGTGTCACTTCTTGTATCCATATCTGTGCTGCATTGATGTGACCAGTATATAGTAGTACAGTGCAGCATTGTGGTGACCACCAGTATATAGTAGTATAGTACGGTAGGCCATTGCTGTTTCTTGCTGCTCTGTGTCACTTCTAGTATCCTGATCAGTGCTCAATATCTGCTGCATTGTTGTGACCAGTATATAGTAGTACAGTGCAGCATTGTGGTGACCACCAGTATATAGTAGTACAGTACAGTAGGCCATTGCTATTGATATATTACTGGCATATAATTCCACACATTAAAAAATGGAGAACAAAAATGTAGAGGGTAAAATAGGGAAAGATCAAGATCCACTTCCACCTAGTGCTGAAGCTGCTTCCACTAGTCATGGCAGAGACGATTCAATGCCACCAACGTCGTCTGCGAAGGCCGATGCCCAATGTCATAGAGAGCATGTAAAAGCCAAAAAATTAAAAGTTCTGTAAAATGACCCAAAAATCTAAATTAAAAGAGTCTGAGAAGTGTAAACTATGCCATTTACAACAAGGAGTGGCAAGGAATGGCTGAGCCCCTGGCCTATGTTCATGGCTAGTGGTTCAGCTTAACATGAGGATGGAAGCACTCATCCTCCAGCTCGAAAAATGAAAAGAGTTAAGCTGGCAAAAGCACAGCAAAGAACTGTGCGTTCTTCTAAATCACAAATCCCCAAGAAGAATCCTGGCGGGGCAGGTTCAGGAGTGTTTGAGGTGGTAACGAGGTGGAATTCAACCCTCTATATGCTTCAGAGGATGGAGGAGCAGCAAAAGGCCATTCAAGCCTATACATCTGCCTACGATATAGGCAAAGGAGGGGGAATGCACCTGACTCAAGCGCAGTGGAGAATGATTTCAACGTTGTGCAAGGTTCTGCAACCTTTTGAACTTGCCACACGCCAAGTCAGTTCAGACACTGCCAGCCTGAGTCAGGTCATTCCCCTCATCAGGCTTTTGTAGAAGCAGCTGGAGAGATTGAAGGAAGAGCTAAAACGGAGCGATTCTGCTAGGCATGTGGGACTTGTGGATGGAGCCCTTCATTCGCTTAACCAGGATTCACGGGTGGTCAATCTGTTGAAATCAGAGCACTACTTTTTGGCCACCGTGCTCGATCCTAGGTTTAAAGCCTATGTTGTATCTCTCTTTCCGGCAGACACAAGTCGGCAGATGTTCAAAGACCTGCTGGTGAGACACTTGTCAAGTCAAGCGGAACGTGACCCGCTAACAGCTCCTCCTTCATTTTCTACCGCCGCTGGAGCTGCCAGGAAAAGGATCAGATTTTCAAAACCACTCGCTGGCGGTGATGTAGGGCAGTCAGGAGCGAAAACTGAGACTGGCCCGGACTGAAGGACCTGGCAACGATTACTGACATGTCGTCTACTGTCACTGCATATGATTCTGTCACCATTGAAAGAATGGTGGAGGATTATATGAGTGACCGCATCCAAGTAGGCACATCAGACAGTCCGTACGTATACTGGCAGGAAAAAGAGGCAATTTGGAGGCCCTTGCACAAACTGGCTTTATTTTACCTAAGTTGCCCCCCTCCAGTGTGTACTCCGAAAGAGTGTTTAGTGCAGCCGGTCACCTTGTCAGCGATCGGCGTACGAGGTTCCTTCCACAAAATGTGGAGAAGATGATGTTCATCAAAATAAATTATAATCAATTCTTCCGTGGAGACATTTACCAGCAATTGTATCCAGAAAGTACACAGGGACTTGTGATGGTGGATTCCAGTGTGGGACGAGTTAATACTCTGTGAGGAGGGGGATGTACACAGTGAAAGGGGTGAGGAATCGGAGGATGATGATGAGGTCGACATCTTGCCTCTGTAGAGCCAGTTTGTGCAAGGAGAGATTGATTGCTTCTTTTTTCGGTGGGGTCCAAACCAACCAGTCATTTCAGCCACAGTCGTGTGGCAGACCCTGTCGCTGAAATGATGGGTTTGTTAAAGTGTGCATGTCCTGTTTATACAACATAAGGGTGGGTGGGAGGGCCCAAGGACAAATGCATCTTGCACCTCTTTTTTTATTTTTTTATCTTTGCATCATGTGATGTTTGGGGCCAATTTTTTGAAGTGCCATCCTGTCTGACACTGCAGTGCCACTCCTAGATGGGCCAGGTGTTTGTGCCGCCCACTTGAGTCGCTTAGCTTAGTCATCCAGCGACCTTGGTGCAAATTTTAGGACTAAAAATAATATTGTGAGGTATGAGGTGTTCAGAATAGACTGAATATGAGTGGGAATTATGGTTATTGAGGTTAATAATACTATAGGATCAAAATTACCCCCACATTCTATGATTTAAGCTGTTTTTGAGGGGATTTTGAAAAAAAAAACACCCGAATCCAAAACACACCCGAATCCGACAAAAAATTCTTAAGGGAGGTTTTGCCAAAACGCATCCCAATCCAAAACACGGCCACGGAACCGGATCTAAAACCAAAACACAAAACCCGAAAATTTTTCGGTGCACATCTCTAAAAAAAACCCCACCTCTTCGGTGTGGAATTATTTCTCCACAAATCCGGACAACAGGTGTCAAGCCTTGTGTTGCCTTTGTCAATACATAACCACCTAGGAACATCCTCCCTCCACCAGCAGCACATTCATCAGAAGTCATTGTCAAATTCAGAAACTTTGGGTAAGAGTGTAAGCAGTAGAGATGAGCGCCGGAAATTTTTCGGGTTTTGTGTTTTGGTTTTGGGTTCGGTTCCGCGGCCGTGTTTTGGGTTCGACCGCGTTTTGGCAAAACCTAACCGAATTTTTTTTGTCGGATTCGGGTGTGTTTTGGATTCGGGTGTTTTTTTCCAAAAAACCTAAAAAACAGCTTAAATCATAGAATTTGGGGGTCATTTTGATCCCAAAGTATTATTAACCTCAAAAACCATCATTTCCACTCATTTTCAGTCTATTCTGAATACCTCACACCTCACAATATTATTTTTAGTCCTAAAATTTGCACCGAGGTCGCTGGATGACTAAGCTAAGCGACCCTAGTGGCCGACACAAACACCTGGCCCATCTAGGAGTGGCACTGCAGTGTCACGCAGGATGTCCCTTCCAAAAAAACCTCCCCAAACAGCACATGACGCAAAGAAAAAAAGAGGCGCAATGAGGTAGCTGTGTGAGTAAGATAAGCGACCCTAGTGGCCGACACAAACACCGGGCCCATCTAGGAGTGGCACTGCAGTGTCACGCAGGATGGCCCTTCCAAAAAACACTCCCCAAACAGCACATGACGCAAAGAAAAATTAAAGAAAAAAGAGGTGCAAGATGGAATTGTCCTTGGGCCCTCCCACCCACCCTTATGTTGTATAAACAGGACATGCACACTTTAACCAACCCATCATTTCAGTGACAGGGTCTGCCACACGACTGTGACTGATATGACGGGTTGGTTTGGACCCCCACCAAAAAAGAAGCAATTAATCTCTCCTTGCACAAACTGGCTCTACAGAGGCAAGATGTCCACCTCATCATCATCCTCCGATATATCACCGTGTACATCCCCCTCCTCACAGATTATCAATTCGTCCCCACTGGAATCCACCATCTCAGCTCCCTGTGTACTTTGTGGAGGCAATTGCTGCTGGTCAATGTCTCCGCGGAGGAATTGATTATAATTCATTTTAATGAACATCATCTTCTCCACATTTTCTGGATGTTACCTCGTACGCCGATTGCTGACAAGGTGAGCGGCGGCACTAAACACTCTTTCGGAGTACACACTTGTGGGAGGGCAACTTAGGTAGAATAAAGCCAGTTTGTGCAAGGGCCTCCAAATTGCCTCTTTTTCCTGCCAGTATAAGTACGGACTGTGTGACGTGCCTACTTGGATGCGGTCACTCATATAATCCTCCACCATTCTTTCAATGTTGAGAGAATCATATGCAGTGACAGTAGACGACATGTCCGTAATCGTTGTCAGGTCCTTCAGTCCGGACCAGATGTCAGCATCAGCAGTCGCTCCAGACTGCCCTGCATCACCGCCAGCGGGTGGGCTCGGAATTCTGAGCCTTTTCCTCGCACCCCCAGTTGCGGGAGAATGTGAAGGAGGAGATGTTGACAGGTCGCGTTCCGCTTGACTTGACAATTTTCTCACCAGCAGGTCTTTCAACCCCAGCAGACTTGTGTCTGCCGGAAAGAGAGATCCAAGGTAGGCTTTAAATCTAGGATCGAGCACGGTGGCCAAAATGTAGTGCTCTGATTTCAACAGATTGACCACCCGTGAATCCTTGTTAAGCGAATTAAGGGCTCCATCCACAAGTCCCACATGCCTAGCGGAATCGCTCCGTGTTAGCTCCTCCTTCAATGTCTCCAGCTTCTTCTGCAAAAGCCTGATGAGGGGAATGACCTGACTCAGGCTGGCAGTGTCTGAACTGACTTCACGTGTGGCAAGTTCAAAGGGCATCAGAACCTTGCACAACGTTGAAATCATTCTCCACTGCGCTTGAGACAGGTGCATTCCACCTCCTATATCGTGCTCAATTGTATAGGCTTGAATGGCCTTTTGCTGCTCCTCCAACCTCTGAAGCATATAGAGGGTTGAATTCCACCTCGTTACCACTTCTTGCTTCAGATGATGGCAGGGCAGGTTCAGTAGTTTTTGGTGGTGCTCCAGTCTTCTGTACGTGGTGCCTGTACGCCGAAAGTGTCCCGCAATTCTTCTGGCCACCGACAGCATCTCTTGCACGCCCCTGTCGTTTTTTAAAAAATTCTGCACCACCAAATTCAAGGTATGTGCAAAACATGGGACGTGCTGGAATTTGCCCATATTTAATGCACACACAATATTGCTGGCGTTGTCCGATGCCACAAATCCACAGGAGAGTCCAATTGGGGTAAGTCATTCTGCGATGATCTTCCTCAGTTGCCGTAAGAGGTTTTCAGCTGTGTGCGTATTCTGGAAACCGGTGATACAAAGCGTAGCCTGCCTAGGAAAGAGTTGGCGTTTGCGAGATGCTGCTACTGGTGCCGCCGCTGCTGTTCTTGCGGCGGGAGTCCATACATCTACCCAGTGGGCTGTCACAGTCATATAGTCCTGACCCTGCCCTGCTCCACTTGTCCACATGTCCGTGGTTAAGTGGACATTGGGTACAACTGCATTTTTTAGGACACTGGTGAGTCTTTTTCTGACGTCCGTGTACATTCTCGGTATCGCCTGCCTAGAGAAGTGGAACCTAGATGGTATTTGGTAACGGGGGCACACTGCCTCAATAAATTGTCTAGTTCCCTGTGAACTAACGGCGGATACCGGACGCACGTCTAACACCAACATAGTTGTCAAGGCCTCAGTTATCCGCTTTGCAGCAGGATGACTGCTGTGATATTTCATCTTCCTCGCAAAGGACTGTTGAACAGTCAATTGCTTACTGGAAGTAGTACAAGTGGGCTTACGACTTCCCCTCTGGGATGACCATCGACTCCCAGCAGCAACAATAGCAGCGCCAGCAGCAGTAGGCGTTACACGCAAGGATGCATCGGAGGAATCCCAGGCAGGAGAGGAATCATCAGAATTGCCAGTGACATGGCCTGCAGGACTATTGGCATTCCTGGGGAAGGAGGAAATTGACACTGAGGGAGTTGGTGGGGTGGTTTGCGTGAGCTTGGTTACAAGAGGAAGGGATTTACTGGTCAGTGGACTGCTTCTGCTGTCGCCCAAAGTTTCTGAACTTGTCACTGACTTATTATGAATGCGCTGCTGGTGACGTATAAGGGAGGATGTTCCGAGGTGGTTAACGTCCTTACCCCTACTTATTACAGCTTGACAAAGGCAACACACGGCTTGACACCTGTTGTCCGCATTTCTGTTGAAATACTTCCACACCGAAGAGCTGATTTTTTTGGTATTTTCACCAGGCATGTCAACGGCCATATTCCTCCCACGGACAACAGGTGTCTCCCCGGGTGCCTGACTTAAACAAACCACCTCACCATCAGAATCCTCCTGGTCAATTTCCTCCCCAGCGCCAGCAACACCCATATCCTCCTCATCCTGGTGTACTTCAACACTGACATCTTCAATCTGACTATCAGGAACTGGACTGCGGGTGCTCCTTCCAGCACTTGCAGGGGGCGTGCAAATGGTGGAAGGCGCATGCTCTTCACGTCCAGTGTTGGGAAGGTCAGGCATCGCAACCGACACAATTGGACTCTCCTTGTGGATTTGGGATTTCGAAGAACGCACAGTTCTTTGCGGTGCTACTGCTTTTGCCAGCTTGAGTCTTTTCATTTTTCTAGCGAGAGGCTGAGTGCTTCCATCCTCATGTGAAGCTGAACCACTAGCCATGAACATAGGCCAGGGCCTCAGCCGTTCCTTGCCACTCCGTGTGGTAAATGGCATATTGGCAAGTTTACGCTTCTCCTCCGACAATTTTATTTTAGGTTTTGGAGTCCTTTTTTTACTGATATTTGGTGTTTTGGATTTGACATGCTCTGTACTATGACATTGGGCATCGGCCTTGGCAGACGACGTTGCTGGCATTTCATCGTCTCGGCCATGACTAGTGGCAGCAGCTTCAGCACGAGGTGGAAGTGGATCTTGATCTTTCCCTAATTTTGGAACCTCAACATTTTTGTTCTCCATATTTTAATAGGCACAACTAAAAGGCACCTCAGGTAAACAATGGAGATGGATGGATACTAGTATACAATTATGGATGGACTGCCGAGTGCCGACACAGAGGTAGCTACAGCCGTGGACTACCGTACTGTGTCTGCTGCTAATATAGACTGGATGATAATGAGATGTAGTATGTATAAAGAAGAAAGAAAAAAAAAACCACGGGTAGGTGGTATACAATTATGGATGGACTGCCGAGTGCCGACACAGAGGTAGCTACAGCCGTGGACTACCGTACTGTGTCTGCTGCTAATATAGACTGGTTGATAATGAGATGTAGTATGTATAAAGAAGAAAGAAAAAAAAACCACGGGTAGGTGGTATACAATTATGGATGGACTGCCGAGTGCCGACACAGAGGTAGCTACAGCCGTGGACTACCGTACTGTGTCTGCTGCTAATATAGACTGGATGATAATGAGATGTAGTATGTATAAAGAAGAAACAAAAAAATACCACGGGTAGGTGGTATACAATTATGGATGGACTGCCGAGTGCCGACACAGAGGTAGCTACAGCCGTGGACTACCGTACTGTGTCTGCTGCTAATATAGACTGGATGATAATGAGATGTAGTATGTATAAAGAAGAAAGAAAAAAAAAACACGGGTAGGTGGTATACAATTATGGATGGACTGCCGAGTGCCGACACAGAGGTAGCTACAGCCGTGGACTACCGTACTGTGTCTGCTGCTAATATAGACTGGATGATAATGAGATGTAGTATGTATAAAGAAGAAAGAAAAAAAAACCACGGGTAGGTGGTATACAATTATGGATGGACTGCCGAGTGCCGACACAGAGGTAGCTACAGCCGTGGACTACCATACTGTGTCTGCTGCTAATATAGACTGGTTGATAATGAGATGTAGTATGTATAAAGAAGAAAGAAAAAAAAAACCACGGGTAGGTGGTATACAATTATGGATGGACTGCCGAGTGCCGACACAGAGGTAGCTACAGCCATGGACTACCGTACTGTGTCTGCTGCTAATATAGACTGGATGATAATGAGATGTAGTATGTATAAAGAAGAAAGAAAAAAAAACCACGGGTAGGTGGTGGTATACAATTATGGATGGACTGCCGAGTGCCGACACAGAGATAGCTACAGCCGTGGACTACCGTACTGTACTGTGTCTGCTGCTAATATAGACTGGATGATAATGAGATGTAGTATGTATAAAGAAGAAAGAAAAAAAAAACCACGGGTAGGTGGTATACAATTATGGATGGACTGCCGAGTGCCGACACAGAGGTAGCTACAGCCGTGGACTACCGTACTGTGTCTGCTGCTAATGTAGACTGGATGATAATGAGATGTAGTATGTATAAAGAAGAAAGAAAAAAAAACCACGGGTAGGTGGTATACAATTATGGATGGACTGCCGAGTGCCGACACAGAGGTAGCTACAGCCGTGGACTACCGTACTGTGTCTGCTGCTAATATAGACTGGATGATAATGAGATGTAGTATGTATAAAGAAGAAAGAAAAAAAAAACACGGGTAGGTGGTATACAATTATGGATGGACTGCCGAGTGCCGACACAGAGGTAGCTACAGCCGTGGACTACCATACTGTGTCTGCTGCTAATATAGACTGGTTGATAATGAGATGTAGTATGTATAAAGAAGAAAGAAAAAACAACAACGGGTAGGTGGTATACAATTATGGATGGACTGCCGAGTGCCGACACAGAGGTAGCTACAGCCGTGGACTACCGTACTGTGTCTGCTGCTAATATAGACTGGATGATAATGAGATGTAGTATGTATAAAGAAGAAAGAAAAAAAAACCACGGGTAGGTGGTGGTATACAATTATGGATGGACTGCCGAGTGCCGACACAGAGATAGCTACAGCCGTGGACTACCGTACTGTACTGTGTCTGCTGCTAATATAGACTGGATGATAATGAGATGTAGTATGTATAAAGAAGAAAGAAAAAAAAAACCACGGGTAGGTGGTATACAATTATGGATGGACTGCCGAGTGCCGACACAGAGGTAGCTACAGCCGTGAACTACCATACTGTGTCTGCTGCTAGTATAGACTGGATGATAAATAATGATATAAAAAATATATATATATCACTACTGCAGCCGGACAGGTATATATTATATAATGACGGACCTGCTGGACACTGTCTGTCAGCAGAATGAGTTTTTTATAGAATAAAAAAACACCACACAAGTCACACGACGAGTGTTTAACTTTTTCAGGCAGACAATCACAATATACTGGTGGTCAGTGTGGTCAGGTCACTGGTCAGTCACACTGGCAGTGGCACTCTGGCAGCAAAAGTGTGCACTGTTTAATATGTACTCCTGGCTCCTGCTATAACCTATAACTGCTCCCCAGTCTCCCCCACAATTAAGCTGTGTGAGCACAGTCAGATATTATACATAGATGATGCAGCACACTGGGCTGAGCACAGATATGGTATGTGACTGAGTCACTGTGTATCGTTTTTTTCAGGCAGAGAACGGATATATTAAATAATAATAAAACTGCACTGGTGGTCTCACTGGTCAGTCACTAGTATAACTAACTAACTACTATCAGCAAAATTCTGCACTCTCTGAGTACTCCTCCTAAGCTCCAGTAAATGAAGTGTCTCACTCTCCTATCTATTTCTAAACGGAGAGGACGCCAGCCACGTCCTCTCCCTATCAATCTCAATGCACGTGTGAAAATGGCGGCGACGCGCGGCTCCTTATATAGAATCCGAGTCTCGCGATAGAATCCGAGCCTCGCGAGAATCCGACAGCGTGATGATGACGTTCGGGCGCGCTCGGGTTAACCGAGCAAGGCGGGAAGATCCGAGTCGCTCGGACCCGTGTAAAAAAACATGAAGTTCGGGCGGGTTCGGATTCAGAGGAACCGAACCCGCTCATCTCTAGTAAGCAGTCCACTGACCAGAGCCGGCCTAGGCATAGGCAAACTAGGCAAATGCCTAGGGCATTTGGTATGCCTAGGGGCACAAGCAGCTTCTGCTGATTAAAATTATATGCAGCATGCCTATATTTTGTGTGTGACTGCGGCTGTATCTGCATACGAAATGCTACTTTACAGTGTATTCCTGGAAATCACTGTAACATAGCATTTCATATGCAGCCACAGTCGCACATAGAATATAGGCATGCCACATATCATTTGAATCAGCAGAAGCTGCTTGTGCATTCTAGCTACATAGTAATGCAAATAAGATGCATTTTCGTCAAAAAAGGCGCCCAATGTTAGCAGAACTGCCAGCTGACTCACGCCAGGCATCTCCTGCTGCATGGCGTATTGAGGCAAGATGTATGAGGACACATCTGTATCCAAGCAGAGGAGGGGGTACAGTGTTAGTGGTCATGTGAGTGCTATGTGTGAGTGGGTTGGTTGTGCAGTAGTGTTCGGCATATGTGTAAGGGTCATTATGTGTTTCATGTATAAATGCTTTAATAATGTGCGACATGTGTAAGGTGCACTATGTGTGTCATTATGTGTATGAGGGCATTAATAATGTGCGGCATATGTGTAAGGGACATTATCTGGGATATTCAATTTGTCCCGAGGGTGCCGGGTGATAAGTATCGGCGCTGGGGGCTATTTAATTGGCCCCGATAAGCTGGCACGTACCGCGGCTTATCGGGGGTTTTGCTTCACCTGCCACCGGCAGGCGAAGCAAAATGCCCGATAACAGCCCCGTTTTCATCTGAAAACGGGGCTATTTCACCTGAAAACACACAGGTTTCACTGAACCTGTGTGTTTTCGGGTGTAAGACGACTTGTTACCGGCCGAGCAAATTAAATAGCCCGACCGCAGCACCCGAATAAACATCGGGGGGTTTTACTCCCAATGTCTCTTCGGGCCAAATTGAATATCCCCCTATGTGTATAAGGATATTAAAGGTTGGCATAATGTGTAAGGTGCATTATGTTTATAAGGACATTAATAATGTGTGTCATATATGTAAGGGGCATTACTGTGTGGTATTATGTGTATAAATGCATTACTAATGTGTGGCATTATGTGTATAAGGTGCTTTACTGTGTGGAGTAACGTATAGAAAGGGCACTACTGTGTGGTCTAATGTGAATAAGGAGCAATTCAGTGTGATGTAACGTGAATAAGGGGCACTACTGTGAGGAGTAATGTATATAAGGTAAAGTACTTACACAGCTACTTACATTCCTGACTGAGGAGGAAGTACTGTGTGATGTAACGTGAGTAAGGGACACTATAACCTGATAAAATGTGAATATAGTTGCACTACTGTGTGGCGTAACTTGAATTGGGGGTACTGTTGTGTGGCCATGCCCCTTCCTAGCAAGAACACGCCCCTTTTTGAGCTGTGCGCTGAATGTGTGCATTGTTCCTATTTAAAATATAGGGGGTAGACGCACCAAAATGAGGACTGTTATGACTGAAGGGTGAAGGTGCAGGGTCAGAGGCGGAACTAGTGGCGATGCTAGGGGGCACCAGCTAAAATCTTGCCTAGGGCATCATATTGGTTAGGGCCGGCTCTGCCACTGACACCTAAATCCCTTCTTCCTGTTGTACCCAAGCTCCTGCAATCCACACCACCAACTCCCTCAATGTCAATTTCCTCCTCAGTCAGGAATGTAAGTAGCTCTGCAGGCCATGTCACTGGCATGACTGACGAGTCCTCCTATCTGGGATCCTTGAGTGGTACGCCTACTGCTACTGCCAGAGGCGTAACTAGGGTTTTCGGAGCCCAGGGAAAGATGAAGCGTGGTGCCCCCCCCAAAAAAAAACACACACCAAAAGAAGTATGTAATGGGCATAGCCACGCACCAGAAGGGGTGTGGCCACGCAACAGAAGGGGTGTGGTCACTGAAAATGCCCCACAGTGCCAGTTACATTGCCCCACAGTGCCAGTTACATTGCCCCACAGTGCCAGATACATGCCCCACAGTGCCAGTTACATTGCCCCACAGTGCCAGATACATGCCCCACAGTGCCAGTTACATTGCCCCACAGTGTCAGTTACATGCCCCACAGTGCCAGTTACATGCCCCACTGTGCCAGTTACATGCCCCACAGTGCCAGTTACATTGCCCCATGGTGCCAGATACATGCCCCACAGTGCCAGATACAAGCCCCACAGTGCCAGTTACATTGCCCCACAGTGCCAGATACATGCCCCACAGTGCCAGATACATGCCCCACAGTTCCAGTTACATGCCCCCCCGCTCACCCACTGCTTCTTCCTGTTCCCTCTGTGCTATGTGAGGGGAGGAGAGCGCAGCGCATCGCCTCTCCTGCCCCTCAATGCTCCAGGTCTCCGGCGGCGGCTCTGTGGCGCCGGTTTGCGAGCCAATCAGAGCTCGCGGACCTGCAGACAATCAGGAGCCGGTCCGCAAGCTCTAATGGCTAACGCAGCCGGAGACCGGACACACGCAACGCTGCTGGCAGCGTTCTCCTCCCCTCACATTGCGGCGTGACGGGGGCGAGTGGGGCATGATGCCCTGGCCGCCAGTGGTGCCCCCTCTGCTGGGCCTGCCAAGGCGCCCAGGGCACGTGCCCCACTCACCCTACCCTAGTTACGCCTCTGGCTACTGCTGCTGCTGTTGTTGCTGCTGGGAGTCGAATGTTATCCCAGAGAGGAAGTCGGAAGACCACTTGTACTACTTCAACTAAGCAACTGACTGTCCAACAGTTCTTTGTGAGGAAGATGAAATATGACAGCAGTCACCCTGTTGCAAAGCGAATAACTGAGGCCATAACAAGTCAACTATGCTGGTGTTAGACATGCGTCCGGTATCCGCAATTGGTTCAGTGGAATTTAGAGAGTTGATGGACGTACTGTGTCCCCGGTACCAAATCCCATCTAGATTCCACTTAACTAGGCAAGCGATTCCCGGTCTGTACAGGGACATTAAGAAAAGTGTCCTCAGTGTCCTGAAAAATGCAGTTTTACCCACTGTCCACTTAACCATGGACATGTGGACAAGTGGAGCAGGGCAAACTAAGGACTACATGACTATGACAGCCCGCAGCAACAACAGCAGCAGCACTAGTAGCAGACGCCAACTCATTCCTAGGCAGGCTACGCTGTGTGTCACTGGTTTCCGTAAGAGGCACACAGCTGACAACCTCTTAAAGAAACTGAAGGACATCATCGCACAATGGCTTACCCCACTTAGACTCTCCTGGGGATTTGTGATATCTGACAGTGCCACCAATATTGTACGTGCATTACATCTGGGCAAATTCCAGCACGTCCCATGTTTTGCACATACTGTACAATTAATTTAGTGGTGCAGAATTTTTTTTAAAATGACAGGGGCATGCAGGAGATGCTGTCAGTGGCCCGAAAAATTGCGGGCCACTTTCGACATTCAGCGAGTGCGTGCCGAAGACTGGAGCACCAGCAAACACTCCTGAACCTGCCCTGCCATCACCTGAAGCAAAAGGTGGTAATGAGATGGAATTCAACACTCTGTATGCTTCAGAGGATGGAGGAGCAGCAAAAGGCCATTCAAGCCTATACATCCACCTACGATATAGGCAAAGGAGGGGGAATGCACCTGACTCAAGCGCAGTGGAGAATGATTTCCCTGTTGTGCAAGGTTCTCCAACCCTTCGAACTTGCCACACGTGAAGTCAGTTCAGACACTGCCAGCTTAAGTCAGGTCATTCACCTCATCAGGTTTTTGCAGAAGCAGCTGGAGAAATTGAAAGAGGCGCTAATATGGAGCAATTCCGTTAAGTATGTGGGACTTGTGGATGGAGCCCTTCATTCGCTTTGCCAGGATTCAAGAGTGGTCAATCTGTTGAAATCAGAGCACTACATTTTGGCCACCGTGCTCAATCCTGGATTTAAAGCCTACGTTGTATCTCTCTTTCCGGCGGACACAAGTCTGCAGAGGTGCAAATATCTGGGAACATGACCCGTCAACAGCTCCTCCTTCATTTTCTCCCACATTTCGGGCTGATAGGAAAGGAATAAAATTTCCTAGCCCACCCGCTGGCGGTGATGCAGGGCAGTCAGGAGCAAGTGTTGCCATCAGTGTCTGAACTGAAGGCGCTGCCAACTATTACTGACATGTCTACTGTCACTGCATATGATGCTGTCACCATTGAAAGAATGGTGGAGGATTATATCGGTGACAGCATCCAAGTAGGCATGTCAGACAGTCCAACACCATGTGATCGAGACTTCGGTCACATGGTCGGACGTCACGTATACAATAGCTCTGACTAGAGCAACTGTGGTTAACTTCTGGTCATGTGACCGGACTTTATCCACATGACCATTTGTGACCTTTGTCATTGGACGTTTCTTCACATGTGATCGCATCTAAGATCACATGACTGAATGCATTGCTGGAAGTAGAAATATAAACAGAAATAAGATACTCTCGTCTCCAGTTTCATTTTTAATCCTGCACATAATGAAATAGTTTTTGAATGCAAATGCAAATGAATTATTATAGCATTATTTGATTTTTATTAGTAAGAAAGAAATGCAATTGTGTCAATTATGAACCAGCTGTCTCCAGTTATGACATCACTTCCCCTATAAAAGGGGCATCAGTCTCCATAGTATACCACCTTTGATAAAGCTTCCTGGTGCAGCGAAACGCGTCAGTTTGTGACCTTGGGTGTACCAATTGTGACCAGCACCATCACCATCCAAACGTCTACAGTCAGGACTTTTGTGGACCTATTTCCTTCTGTGGACCAGGACTCCAGTGCCGGCAGTGCCACTGACTACAAATCTTCTTTGGAGACCTTAACCATTTGGAACACAGAACACTTGCCAAAACTAGGATTCCACCACCGGTGTTTGTTGCCCTCTGTGAACCAGGACTCCGTCATCCGTTGCCGTTGCCATATGAACCGGCTTTTTACAGGAGCCTTCCAAATTGGAACACAGCTTTGGTAAAACACATCTAATTGGATGATTCATCCTTATTTTGGTCCTAATTAGTGACTGTATTATTATTGGTGCAAGAACTCAAAAGGGTCAGTAAGCACACCAAGGTCATAATAGTGAGACATACATGGGTATGTAGTTCTATCTATATTTATTATAGTGTTATTTTAACCATTTTTTATTGTGTAATTGACTTTCTATATAATTAAACAAATCTATTGTGAAAATTATTCTGTGTCAATCTAGCGCTGTACAATTTTATCTTTTTCTCCACGTCAGACAGTCCGTATGTATACTGGCAGGAAAAAGGCAAATTTTGAGGCCCTTGCACAAACTGACTTTATTTTACCTAAGTTGTGTTCCCCCTCCCCCCCTCTAGTGTGTACTCTGAAAGATTGTTTAGTGCAGCCGGTAACCTTGTCAGCGATTGGCGTAGGAGGTTACTTCCACAAAATGTGGAGAAGATGATGTTCATCAAAATGAATTATAAATTCCTCCAGTTAGACCTTTACCAGCAATTGCCTCCAGAAAGTACACAGGGACCTGTGATGGTGGATTCCAGTAGGGACGAATTAATACTCAGTAAGGAGGATGTACACGGTGAAAGGGGTAAGGAATCAGAGGATGATGATGAGGTGGACATCTTGCCTCTGTAGAGCCAGTTTGTGCAAGGAGAGATTGATTGCTTCTTTTTTGGTGGGGGCTCAAACAAACCAGTCATTTCAGCCACAGTTAATACTCTGTGATGAGGAGGATGTACACACTAAAAGGGGTGAGGAATCAGAGAATGGGTGAGGAATCAGAAACTTGCCTCTGTAGAGCCAGTTTGTGCAAGGAGAGATCAATTGCTTCTCTTTTGGTGGGGGGATTAATTGCTTCTTTTTTTGTGGGGGCCCAAACAAAGCAATGATTGTGGACACAGTCGTGTGGCAGACCCTGTCGCTGAAATCTTGCACCTCTTTTTTTTCTTTGCATTATGTGCTCTTTGGGGCCTAGTTTTTAAAAGTGCCATCCTGTCTGCCACTGCAGTGCCACTCCTAGATGGGCCAGTGTCGCTTAGCTTAGTTATCCAGCGACCTCGGTGCAATCTTTTGGCCTAAAAACAATATTGTGAGGTGTGAGGTGTTCAGAATAGACTGGAAATGAGTGGAAATGAATGTTATTGAGGTTAATTATACCGTAGGATCAAAATTACCCCTAAATTCTGTGATTTTAGCTGTTTTTATGTTGTTTTTTTAAAAACATCCAGATCCAAAACCAAAACCCGAAAGGGTGGTTTTGGCAAAACCAATCCAGATCCAAAACACAAATCATGAAAAGTGTCCGGTGCACATCACTACTTATTATTAGAGATGAGCGGGTTCGATTTTACTCGGTTTTACTCGGATTAACTCAGTTCTCAAAACAGCATCTTATTGGCTCACGGACGTCATGTGTTGTGGATAGCCAATAATAAAAATCTGGATAAAACCTAACTGGCATTAATTCTGGCGTTACATCCGAACCTGCTCATCTCTACTTATTATCCGAGAATAATCTGCCACCTTTGACACCGTTGACCTTTTTTGTCTTTACATCTGTCTTCTCCTCCTCCTCCTCCTCCTCCTCTCTTTCTCTGTTTTATCCACAGCTCAATTCTCTTCTCAATCTACACCTCCTTCCTTTGAAATCTCATCAGCCCCCCCACCCCTTTAACCACTTGCCTGGCGTGGTTACAATCAGGTGCAACCAGTCATAAATCCCACTGGGTGACGGCTGGATGCTGTTGTCATAATTTGAGCCATTTGCCAAGAGGAGGGGGTTTTCTGAGCAACCAGAACCCCCCCCCCCCCTCCCCCCCACACACACGCACACACACCCCGGGTGTGTTTGCCCATGTCATACAGTTTCCTACATGAAATGGCACCAAAAATCACCAGCAAAGGATTTACCTTATGGACATGAAGATTTAACATGCAATGTGGCGGTCAAATGCAGAATATTCCAGCTGAACGCTCCTGAAAATATTTTTAATTTCTGCGAGCACCCGTTCCACTTACTATTATGGGGAAACGAGAACCTAGCAAAATAACAAGATGAAAAAACTGCATACGATAAGTGTTTAAAATATTTCTGTATCAGTTTCTTTCACATTATAATGGTCCATTAACGCCGGATCATTAACTCGCACGAGCGCTGTAAGTGGATGGGTGTTTCTGCTGTGTATAAATGATTCTGGATATGGTTATATTCTAATAGAGTTAATGTGCCCATTCCTGTGCAGAGATAATGAACAAATGGCGCTCCCATTAAAGCTTAAATTACATATAGAGCAATAGGTTTGTTTAAAGTAATAAAATAATGATATTTTAGATTTCTCTCCCGAACTCATTTTACTGCCGTTTTACCCGCGTGACAGGAGGAAGCAGCACGGATTTATGCTTTAAAGAAAAAACATTTTGCTATGAAAGTTTTAGAGATGGAAATTGTCCCCTTAAATATGTACGCTAAACAATGGCGTACATCTAAACGCACAAGTCATCTGTTTTGTTTAAATTAAAGATATATTATTTATAAATGTCATTATGCAAAAATATATAAACAAAGGAATATCCACAAAGATACAGCATATGCTGATGTAAGCGCATTATTTTAATTGGCTAGCTTAAACGCATCTTCATGCACGTTAGCCGGCACAAGCGCAGATGTAACACCGTCATTTTTAGGGCGTATATCTGCATTCAGCTGCAGTTATGTACGTAAGGAAACAAGGCACCAGCGTCACTACTGTCGCATCCAGTGGGTGTGACCATACTCTCACCCGGGGAGTCAATGTTACTCGTTACTTCGTATACTGTATGCTGCGTATGTGTACGGAGTTGCTGAGGACTTTGCAATGGGTCTGGTGGGTGTCTCTTTTTTTTCTCTGGGCGGCTGCTTCACTTGCAATGATTAACAAGTCCGTCGGCTAAAAAAAATCGCAGCTACAAGTGCGCAGGCATGTGCGGACAAACCAGACATAGGCCCTTTGTAACTTAGCCGCACTAAGGGCCTAATTCAGACCTGATTGCTAGGAAGCGTTTTTTGCATCTCTGAGATCAGGTAGTCACCGCCTACAGGGGGAGGGGGAAATCGCTGTGCAGGTGTGCGATCGCATGTGCAGGAGAGCTGCAGAAAGAGAAGTTTGTTCAGTCTCCGCACAGACCAGGATTTACTCTTCCAGTGTGATGATCGGGGCCGGAGCTGATGTCAGAAACCCTCCCTCCAAACACCTGGTCCCTCCTGCATTTTTCCAGACACAACTTAAAAATGGTTAGTTGCCACCCACAAATGGCCTCTTCCTGTCAGTCATGTTGCGATCGCCGGGCGATAGCTTATCTCGCACTATCCCGTCGATGTCCGTCACTCCCCGTTGCTGTGGTCTGACGCGCCTGCGCATTGCAGTGCATATGCATGCGCAGTTCAGACCTGATCGCAGGCTGTGAGAAAACGGGCCCTAAGTGCAATGCCAGAGTCTTTTTTAAAAAAAAATAAGTGTCATATTGTGTCACTAATGCGACAAAAGTGCAATGCACAGTGCGGCCAGAGGCCTGGCCCAAGTTGCTAAGATGGTGGCAGAGGCAATGAAGTGGTTAAACCTTGAGCCAGGTCACCATTTTGAAATAGACCATGCGGCACTAGGCACCAAGTAATTACTGCTGACTACAGTAGGTGCCAAATGTTTATATTATCTGAAGGCTGCATAAGCCTGAGGCCATATAAGAGCCCAATTTTTTGTGATTGGTTGTCTATGACTAAGCAGTTGCTAGGTAGTTTTTTGGTTCTGTGGTAATTTTTCCTATAGGATTGTTGGGCTGTCCATCAAGGTTTTAGGGGCGTGGTTTAGGATTATATATAATCCCAGTCATGTGCCTCAGACTTCCTCTTGCCATTTTGGAATGGCCCAGGAAGGCTGAGTACTCATTTGCATTTATTACTGTTGTTGTTAATCATTGGGATTGTGTTCTCACTGTGCGCTGTGCTTGCCCCCTCTCCCGCCTCCCCCCTTCCCACTGGCTTTATCCTTAATTCATTACCCTGTGGCTCCTGTTCCCCCCGCTGCTATCCCGCGTCCAGGCGGGTCTGCTCTCTCCCCCTCCCCTGTCGCTTTGTTGGGTTCGCGAGCTTCCGGCGCTCTCGTTCCCGGAGCTCGGCCTCCCGCTGTCCCCGTCTCGGCCCCCGATATAGCGCGGCGGGGTCGGACCGCTGCGGCCCGCGCTTCTCCCCCTGCTCTCGTCCGGCCGGGGGGCGCGGTGCACATGCCGCAGCGGTCGTTAGTGGTGTGCGGTCGCGGGTGTCACCCCCGGCGGCCGTGGGGCTGTGGGCGGCTCAGTAATTTGGCCCGGCTTCTCCGGGCGTTTCCCCTGCCTCCTCCCCATTGCGGCCCGACAAGAGGCACCGGCGCCCACTTGGTGCCTGTCGGCCCGGGGCAGGCTGCTGGAGGAGGGGTGGCGGGTCCTGGGGGCCGGGGTTGAGCCGGGCTGCAGCTGTTTCAGCGTGCCCCCGGATTCTGCTACACTGGTGCTGTCCGGATGCTCACCCATGTGGGGGGGGCTGTTTTTTTTTGGGGGGGGTCCCTCACTGGGTGTGGGGTGGTATGATGGCCGTGGCGCCCTGGGTTTGCGGGCGGGTTTCTGCTGGTGGGCGCGGGTGCAGAGGGCGACTCCCTTGACTGGGGCCCCCGGCCGCGGGGCTCGTGGGGGTCCCTCCTGCATGTGACCCCCCGTTTCTCAGGTCGGGCTGTTCTGTCCTCCGCCCTCCCCATTTCCCGGCTTGCAGGTGCCCCCGGATGGACAGGTTTGGACGGTGCGGGTGGTGGCGGCATCGTTCCACCTGCCTGGCCCCCTCCCAGTGTTTCCTCCTATGTTTTTCCTGGGCTGCGGGTTATTTCCCCTCCCCCCATGGCTTCCGTCCTATGCCATTGGGGACGCCCCGTGGGTCATGGCTGCCCTTCTGCCACGATTTCCTCCCTGCCGTGTGGGGGTCCCCGTCGCCTCGGCCCACTGTCCCGCCTCCCCCTGGTTTGCGGCGTGTGACTTACCCCCCCCCCTCCGCCTGTGCCTCCTGTTTCGTGGTCGAAGCGCGGGCGCTTCCTGCGCTTGTTGTCCCCTCTGTTATGTCTGCGCAGGTGTCTGCGAGTCCGTGGGAGTCAGGGTTTCGGCGCGGAGGAACCGGAGGCCGAGGAGGGATGCGGCTGCAGTGGCAGCGGAAGACGCACCGCCGTGGTCGGTGGCCGTGAAGGCAGCTGATGGTGTTCCATGTCCTTCAGGCACCGGTGAGCATGCTGTTGTTTTTCCTTATTGTTTCAGTACTTCTTTTAACCTTCTGTAGTATTCCTCTGGTTCTCCTTGGCGCCCGCGTTAGTTGGCTAGGCTCATTGCGATACGCGTGGCGTTAGGCGTCTTGGAATGGCAAGGCGCCGGCGGCTACTGTTCCCTCCGCCCCCTGCGGTTCGCGGAGAAGGCAGACGGGGGGGGGGGGACATTGGGGTGACGGCTTTCCGTACTTTCGTCTGTGGTTACGGTTTTTGGATTTTACGGCTTGTTGCACCGGGTCGCGACCTGCCGAATATCCCCACATGGTGCAGTATTTGTGTCAGCGCATGCAATTTAAATCCGAGGTTTACGCTTGGGGAGATTACGACGTGAAGTCCATCGTGTTCGGGGTGGTAACGTCATTTTTCTTGGGGTTGTGGTTGGGGGTCACCAGGCATGCCAGACCGCACAGTGGGGTCCCAGGCCGCAGGCCCCTCACAGTTGGCGTTTCTGTTTTGCGCTCCTTGGTAGGGGGGGGGGGGGGGGTTCGCTTATGGCAGGGGCAAGTACACCATAGATTCACTCCCGTTTTCGTCACTCCTGCAAATTTGTGAGGCCTGTCTCCCGTCCAGTGACGGTGCCCCAGCCACGAGCGGGTAACCTTGCCCGTGGTGGCGCGCCGGTGTTGTAAGTCCGCTCACGCTTTCCCGCATTAGGTCCGGTGGAAGGTGGACGCAGAACCGGCTTGGGGCTCATGTGGGCCCTATGCCGTTTTTTCCTCTCTTCCCGACTGGTGCATCTTCCCTGTGGGGTTGGTGCCCAAGGACCCCGGGCTAGTGCCGCCTTATCCTACATTTGTCGTATCTTCATGGGGTTTTCTTTTCATGCTCCATTTCCAAGACCGTGCGCGGGGTGAGTATTAGTCTTTTATGGACTCTGCGTTTTGTTTCGTGAATATGGGCCGGGTACCTCCTTTTTGGCTAACTTATACGTTGGGTTGTGTTTTCGCCGCTTCCCCTGCACCCCCATCCCCGGCAAGTTTTTCGGGCCTCGATTAGGGGCCAGTTTTATGCTGACAGGTGGGTGCGCCTGGGTTTTTCTGTCTCATGTGTCTTTTTTGAGAAATTCTGTACTTTCTTGCGTTGGTGTGTACTGTCCGCCACCGGCCCCCCCGGTGTTTCTCGCTACTGGGACTATTTTCTCTTCATGGGTCTGGGAGGCATTTTGGTTTGCAGCCATCCTTCTGTAGGTTGCCAGGTCTTTGTTTGGGATCCTGGGTGTTCCCGTTGCCCCGGTACGCGGCTAGGGCCCTACCGGTTGCCTGAGGTTTCAGGGGTTGGCGCTGGGCACAATTGCGGGTTGCTGTCGCCTCCCCGCTGACCAGGTACTGACACTTTTGGGTTTTATTAACGACTGCTTGGGGTAATGCGAAGTTCGGCTTAAGCGGGTGCAGTCGTTGTTAGCTCCTCCCCTTTTGCGAGCAGGTTTATACCCATGGGTGGCATAGTTTGCAGGAAACCTACGGGCCGCTGCGGGGTCGGCCAGGTAGCGTCCCGCAGTTTCCCTTCCCGCGAGATCAGAGATGTTTTGGTGGATTTGGTCTTCATTCCTATAGTCTTTTACGGGGAGGTTTTTTGGGCCTCCTCCTCCTTGTTCCCTCCGATCCCCCCAGGCTTTGCGGCTGTTGCGACATCTGCTGGCGGCGTAGTTTTCCCATCACGCTCCCGGAGTCGGAATGGGTTTGCGGATGCTTTGTCTCTATTCAGTTTGATAAGTGCCGTGAGTAGGTTCCGGGGGTGGCGACTAGGGATGTGCACTTGAAATTTTTCGGGTTTTGTGTTTTGGTTTTGGGTTCGGTTCCGCGGCCGTGTTTTGGGTTCGACCGCGTTTTGGCAAAACCTCACCGAATTTTTTTTGTCGGATTCGGGTGTGTTTTGGATTCGGGAGTTTTTTTCAAAAAACCCTAAAAAACAGCTTAAATCATAGAATTTGGGGGTCATTTTGATCCCAAAGTATTATTAACCTCAAAAACCATAATTTCCACTCATTTTCAGTCTATTCTGAATACCTCACACCTCACAATATTATTTTTAGTCCTAAAATTTGCACCGAGGTCGCTGGATGACTAAGCTAAGCGACCCTAGTGGCGGACACAAACACCTGGCCCATCTAGGAGTGGCACTGCAGTGTCACGCAGGATGGCCCTTCCAAAAAACACTCCCCAAACAGCACATGACGCAAAGAAGAAAAAAAGAGGCGCAATGAGGTAGCTGTGTGAGTAAGATAAGCGACCCTAGTGGCCGACACAAACACCTGGCCCATCTAGGAGTGGCACTGCAGTGTCACGCAGGATGGCCCTTCCAAAAAACACTCCCCAAACAGCACATGACGCAAAGAAGAAAAAAAGAGGCGCAATGAGGTAGCTGTGTGAGTAAGATAAGCGACCCTAGTGGCCGACACAAACACCTGGCCCATCTAGGAGTGGCACTGCAGTGTCACGCAGGATGGCCCTTCCAAAAAACACTCCCCAAACAGCACATGACGCAAATAAAAATGAAAGAAAAAAGAGGTGCAAGATGGAATTGTCCTTGGGCCCTCCCACCCACCCTTATGTTGTATAAACAGGACATGCACACTTTAACCAACCCATCATTTCAGTGACAGGGTCTGCCACACGACTGTGACTGAAATGACGGGTTGGTTTGGACCCCCACCGAAAAAGAAGCAATTAATCTCTCCTTGCACAAACTGGCTCTACAGAGGCAAGATGTCCACCTCATCATCATCCTCCGATATATCACCGTGTACATCCCGCTCCTCACAGATTATCAATTCGTCCCCACTGGAATCCACCATCTCAGCTCCCTGTGTACTTTGTGGAGGCAATTGCTGCTGGTCAATGTCTCCACGGAGGAATTGATTATAATTCATTTTAATGAACATCATCTTCTCCACATTTTCTGGAAGTAACCTCGTACGCAGATTGCTGACAAGGTGAGCGGCGGCACTAAACACTCTTTCGGAGTACACACTTGTGGGAGGGCAACTTAGGTAGAATAAAGCCAGTTTTTGCAAGGGCCTTCAAATTGCCTCTTTTTCCTGCCAGTATAAGTACGGACTGTGTGACGTGCCTACTTGGATGCGGTCACTCATATAATCCTCCACCATTCTTTCAATGGTGAGAGAATCATATGCAGTGACAGTAGACGACATGTCCGTAATCGTTGTCAGGTCCTTCAGTCCGGACCAGATGTCAGCATCAGCAGTCGCTCCAGACTGCCCTGCATCACCGCCAGCGGGTGGGCTCGGAATTCTGAGCCTTTTCCTCGCACCCCCAGTTGCGGGAGAATGTGAAGGAGGAGATGTTGACAGGTCGCGTTCCACTTGACTTGACAATTTTGTCACCAGCAGGTCTTTGAACCCCTGCAGACTTGAAAGAGAGATCCAAGGAAGGTTTTAAATCTAGGATCGAGCACGGTGGACAAAATGTAGTGCTCTGATTTCAACAGATTGACCACCCGTGAATCCTTGTTAAGCGAATTAAGGGCTCCATCCACAAGTCCCACATGCCTAGCGGAATCGCTCCCTTTTAGCTCCTCCTTCAATGCCTCCAGCTTCTTCTGCAAAAGCCTGATGAGGGGAATGACCTGACTCAGGCTGGCAGTGTCTGAACTGACTTCACGTGTGGCAAGTTCAAAAGGTTGCAGAACCTTGCACAACGTTGAAATCATTCTCCACTGCGCTTGAGACAGGTACATTCCACCTCCTATATCGTGCTCAATTGTATAGGCTTGAATGGCCTTTTGCTGCTCCTCCAACCTCTGAAGCATATAGAGGGTTGAATTCCACCTCGTTACCACTTCTTGCTTCAGATGATGGCAGGGCAGGTTCAGGCGTTTTTGGTGGTGCTCCAGTCTTCTGTACGTGGTGCCAGTACGCCGAAAGTGTCCCGCAATTCTTCTGGCCACCGACAGCATCTCTTGCACGCCCCTGTCGTTTTTTTAAAAATTCATCACCACCAAATTCAAGGTATGTGCAAAACATGGGACGTGCTGGAATTTGCCCATATTTATTGCACACACAATATTGCTGGCGTTGTCCGATGCCACAAATCCACAGGAGAGTCCAATTGGGGTAAGCCATTCCGCGATGATCTTCCTCAGTTGCCGTAAGAGGTTTTCAGCTGTGTGCGTATTCTGGAAACCGGTGATACAAAGCGTAGCCTGCCTAGGAAAGAGTTGGCGTTTGCGAGATGCTGCTACTGGTGCCACCGCTGCTGTTCTTGCGGCGGGAGTCCATACATCTACCCAGTGGGCTGTCACAGTCAGTGCCAGATTAAGGTCCACATGGGCCTGGAGCTGAAATTTCTGAAGGGCCTATTTTGTGCTGCCGCAGGGGGTGTGACTAGTGATGTGGGGGACATGACCAGTGCTGTGGGGATGTGGTCTGAAAAGGGGGTGTGGTCTGAGTTATGGACTGTGGCTAGTACCTTTCTACAGTCACCTCAATTGCCTTAAATCAACAGTGTAATGTGAGTCTAGTAAATGCTGATTGTTAACGTGACTGAAAATGAAATATGTCAGATACAGTAATATGAGTACAACATATGTATGTTTATAAAATTTTACAATTAAATGCAAACAGTAATAACAAATCTATGACATCATACTGCATTAAACAAATAAAATAAAACTTGGTCATAAAAGTGGTAAAAAATAGATATTTTAATCTCAAAAAATGTCAACCATCTTAAGCAATGAATATAGGGTCCTGGTATGTTTAATGACATACAAAGCGCTTAACCTGCATTTACAGTATTCTAGGGTTGAGCCATTCACCCGAAAAAGATCACCGCAGTTTCCTGAAGTACTGTAAATTGCAGTAGTAAGGACAGCAGCTTTAAATCATCGGCAGCTGTGAGTGCTGGTCATACAGGGTAACAAAATAGAAAGCAGCGTGAACATACCAGTCAAGTGTTCTTTCTATTCTATGGAGTCCCTTTTGTGGCAGGTAGGAAAAACCCCTTCTTACCATTGTTCCTGAACTACTGTATTGGCGTTACGGCGATCATGTGTAGTTGGACTGCAGACCATGTGGACTGGGCGTTGCAGCAGTTCTATGTAGTTGGCGCGCTATATGAGCACTTACTTGTTTCAAACAAACTACGTAAGTGTCTGGTGGCAGCAGCAGCTTAAGGTGAGGTGGTTGCAGAAAGGAGGACAGCCTAGTCCTCAGTGTTCAGGCCACTGGTAAGTCTGGGCTGCGCCTTCCTTTCCCTGTAGATAGTGGTTACCTTGCATAAAGACAATTACATTGTGATGTTTTTAAGTGAGGGTATTAAATGAAGGTACCAGCATCTGGTGCACTTATTCGGTGATTCCAGGGTGTGTTCTCTTTAAATAGAACATTGCGGTCAGCACGGTCTCAAGGGGATCTGGTCTTTAGGTCGACAGTAAGTAGGTTGACCACTATTGGTCGACAGTAAGTAGGTCAACATGGTTTCTAGGTCGACAGGGACTCTAGGTCGACATGACAATGGTCACCATGAGTTTTTCAGATTTTTCTTCTTCATTTTTTAAAACTTTTTCATACTTTACGATCCACGTGGCCTACAATTGGGAACGGTAACCTGTGCCGAGCACAGCGGTAGCGGAGTGAGGCACCTTGCCCGAAACATGGCGAGCGAAAAGAGCCATGCGAGGGGACATGGTGCACTAATTGGGGTTCCCGGTCAGTGTACAGAGAAAATGACACAAAAAAGGTAAAAAAAAACTCATGTCGACCTAGTACACGTCGACCTAGAGTCCCTGTTGACTTGGAAACCATGTCGACCTAGACACAGTCGACCTAAATCTAATCTACCTAACATACCACACCCGTCTCAAAACTCAAAGGTAAATATTGCTGCCTGTACTACACTAACTCACCCAACACAGAGCATCAGTGACCACTACATAATACAGAGGGCTTCACTGACGCAATATAATACAGAGAGCATCTATGACGCCATATAGTACAGAGAGAATCAGTGACGACATATACCGAAAGCGTCAGTGACGCCATATAATACAGAGAGCACCAGTGACTACCATATAATACAGAGAGCATCAGTGATGCCACATAATACAGAGAGCGTCAGTGACGCCATATAATACAGAGAGCACCAGTGACGCCATATAATACCGAGAGCATCAGTGATGCTATATAATACAGAGAGCATCTGTGACGCCACATAATACAGAGAGCGTCAGTGACGCCATATAATACTGAGAGCGTCAGTGATGCATATAATACAGAGAGCATCAGTGATGCTATATAATACAGAGAGCATCTGTGACGCCACATAATGCAGAGAGCGTCAGTGACGTCATATAATACAGAGAGCGTCAGTGATGCCATATAATACAGAGAGCGTCAATAACGCCATATAATACAGAGAGCGCCAGTGACGCCATATAATACAGAGAGCGCCAGTGACGCCATATTATAGAGAGAATCAGTGACGCCATATAATACTGAGAGCGTCAGTGATGCATATAATACAGAGAGCATTAGTGACGCCATATAATACAGAGCGTCAGTGACGCCATATAATACAGAGAGCGCCAGTGACGCCATATAATACAGAGAGCGCCAGTGACGCCATATAATACAGAGAGCGCCAGTGACGCCATATAATACTGAGAGCGTCAGTGACGCCATATAATACAGAGAGAATCAGTGACGCCATATAATACAGAGAGAATCAGCGACGCCATATAATACTGAGAGCGTCAGTGACGCATTATAATCCAGAGAGCACCAGTGACGCCATATAATACAGAGAGAATCAGCGACGCCATATAATACTGAGAGCGTCAGTGACGCATTATAATCCAGAGAGCACCAGTGACGCCATATAATACAGAGAGAATCAGTGACGCCATATAATACTGAGAGCGTCAGTGACGCCATATAATACAGAGAGCGTCAGTTACGCCATATAATACAGAGAGCGTCAGTGACGCCATATAATACAGAGAGCGTCAGTGACGTCATATAATACAGAGAGCGTCAGTGATGCCATATAATACAGAGAGCGTCAATAACGCCATATAATACAGAGAGCGCCAGTGACGCCATATAATACAGAGAGCGCCAGTGACGCCATATAATAGAGAGAATCAGTGACGCCATATAATACTGAGAGCGTCAGTGATGCATATAATACAGAGAGCATTAGTGACGCCATATAATACAGAGCGTCAGTGACGCCATATAATACAGAGAGCGTCAGTGATGCCATATAATACAGAGAGCGCCAGTGACGCCATATAATACAGAGAGCGCCAGTGACGCCATATAATACTGAGAGCGTCAGTGACGCCATATAATACAGAGAGAATCAGTGACGCCATATAATACAGAGAGAATCAGCGACGCCATATAATACTGAGAGCGTCAGTGACGCATTATAAACCAGAGAGCACCAGTGACGCCATATAATACAGAGAGAATCAGCGACGCCATATAATACTGAGAGTGTCAGTGACGCATTATAATCCAGAGAGCACCAGTGACGCCATATAATACAGAGAGAATCAGTGACGCCATATAATACTGAAAGCGTCAGTGACGCCATATAATACAGAGAGCGCCAGTGACACCATGTAATACAGAGAGAATCAGTGACGCCATATAATACTGAGAGCGTCAGTGATGCATATAATACAGGGTGCATTAGTGACGCCATATAATACAGAGAGCGTCAGTGACGCCATATAATACTGAGAGCGTCAGTGATGCCATATAATACCAGGAGCGTCTAACCATAACTAACCCTATTATTCCCAATAGCATTTCCCTTATTATACTTCTCCCTCCACCCCCACTCAGGTGCTCACAAACTGCTCCTTTTTTCTATTAAAGTCCCCTCACCTGTTGAAGATCATGTTGATCCTATTAGGGGGGCCACCAGGAGGAGGTAGGAGCTATGTGTGCAGGTAGCATCTACCATGTGTGTGCAGTGCTGTAACACAGCCTCTGTAAGTCCCCAGCGTTGCACCCATCGTAGAGCATTTTTTTTACAACCATAAAATAATCAAATCAGCGGCAGTACAGAGGACAAATGACTTCCCTCTTTCCACTCTGTCCAGTGTCAGTGTCCTCTCTGCACGGATGCTCACAGTGCAGAGTTGAAAGTTCATCATTCCTTTACTGCTGCTAAGCCGTTTGTGCACATTCTTCCATCCACTCTGGCTTCCCCTGCTATCTCCGCCCCCGGGGTGGACCCTATGTGACGTCATACAGTGCAGGCAGGGCTGAGTGTGGAGCTCCGCATAGCTCCGCTGTTTTTAATGCCAGGGACGCGGCTTCAAGCGAACGGAGGTATTCTCCCGGGCAGGTAGGGGAGGTGGTGGCTCTGCAGGGTTTGCATGGAGGCCGGCTGCTGGCAGCTTGTGATAGGAAATTTTTTTTCCTGTCAAAGCTGCCAATCTCCTGTGGGCCTATTTTCATGGGGAGGCCTGGAGCTGCAGCTCCATCCGCCCCATTGTTAATCCGGCCCTGGTCACAGTCATATAGTCCTGACCCTGCCCTGCTCCACTTGTCCACATGTCCGTGGTTAAGTGGACATTGGGTACAACTGCATTTTTTAGGACACTGGTGAGTCTTTTTCTGACGTCCGTGTACATTCTCGGTATCGCCTGCCTAGAGAAGTGGAACCTAGATGGTATTTGGTAACGGGGGCACACTGCCTCAAGAAATTGTCTAGTTCCCTGTGAACTAACGGCGGATACCGGACGCACGTCTAACACCAACATAGTTGTCAAGGCCTCAGTTATCCGCTTTGCAACAGGATGACTGCTGTGATATTTCATCTTCCTCGCAAAGGACTGTTGGACAGTCAATTGCTTGGTGGAAGTAGTAAAAGTGGGCTTACGACTTCCCCTCTGGGATGACCATCGACTCCCAGCAGCAACAACAGCAGCGCCAGCAGCAGTAGGCGTTACACGCAAGGATGCATCGGAGGAATCCCAGGCAGGAGAGGACTCATCAGAATTGCCAGTGACATGGCATGCAGGACTATTGGCATTCCTGGGGAAGGAGGAAATTGACACTGAGGGAGTTGGTGGGGTGGTTTGCGTGAGCTTGGTTACAAGAGGAAGGGATTTACTGGTCAGTGGACTGCTTCCGCTGTCGCCCAAAGTTTTTGAACTTGTCACTGACTTATTATGAATGCGCTGCAGGTGACGTATAAGGGAGGATGTTCCGAGGTGGTTAACGTCCTTACCCCTACTTATTACAGCTTGACAAAGGCAACACACGGCTTGACAAATGTTGTCCGCATTTCTGTTGAAATACTTCCACACCGAAGAGCTGATTTTTTTGGTATTTTCACCAGGCATGTCAACGGCCCTATTCCTCCCACGGACAACAGGTGTCTCCCCGGGTGCCTGACTTAAACAAACCACCTCACCATCAGAATCCTCCTTGTCAATTTCCTCCCCAGCGACAGCAACACCCATATCATCCTCATCCTGATGTACTTCAACACTGACATCTTCAATCTGACTATCAGGAACTGGACTGCGGGTGCTCCTTCCAGCACTTGCAGGGGGTGTGCAAATGGTGGAAGGCGCATGCTCTTCACGTCCAGTGTTGGGAAGGTCAGGCATCGCAACCGACACAATTGGACTCTCCTTGTGGATTTGGGATTTCGAAGAACGCACAGTTCTTTGCGGTGCTTTTGCCAGCTTGAGTCTTTTCAGTTTTCTAGCGAGAGGCTGAGTGCTTCCATCCTCATGTGAAGCTGAACCACTAGCCATGAACATAGGCCAGGGCCTCAGCCGTTCCTTGCCACTCCGTGTGGTAAATGGCATATTGGCAAGTTTACGCTTCTCCTCCGACAATTTTATTTTAGATTTTGGAGTCCTTTTTTTACTGATATTTGGTGTTTTGGATTTTACATGCTCTGTACTATGACATTGGGCATCGGCCTTGGCAGACGACGTTGCTGGCATTTCATCGTCTCGGCTATGACTAGTGGCAGCAGCTTCAGCACGAGGTGGAAGTGGATCTTGATCTTTCCCTAATTTTGGAACCTCAACATTTTTGTTCTCCATATTTTAATAGGCACAACTAAAAGGCACCTCAGGTAAACAATGGAGATGGATGGATACTAGTATACTTATGGATGGACGAGCGACTGCCGACACAGAGGTAGCTACAGCCGTGGACTACCGTACTGTGTCTGCTGCTAATATAGACTGGATGATAAGGAGATGAAATTAATATATATATATATATATATATATATATAATATCACTAGTACTGCAGCCGGACAGGTATATATATTTATTATGTAATGACTGATGACGGACCTGCTGGACACTGTCAGCTCAGCAGCACCGCAGACTGCTACAGTAAGCTACTATAGTAGTATGTATAAAGAAGAAAGAAAAAAAAAAAAAAAAAACACGGGTAGGTGGTATACAATTATGGATGGACGAGCGACTGCCGACACAGAGGTAGCTACAGCCGTGGACTACCGTACTGTGTCTGCTGCTAATATAGACTGGATGATAATGAGATGAAATCAATATATATTATATCACACTGGTACTGCAGCCGGACAGGTAGATATATTTATTATGTAATGACTGATGACGGACCTGCTGGACACTGTCAGCTCAGCAGCACCGCAGACTGCTACAGTAAGCTACTATAGTAGTATGTATAAAGAAGAAAGAAAAGAAAAAACACGGGTAGGTGGTATACAATTATGGATGGACGAGCGACTGCCGACACAGAGGTAGCTACAGCCGTGGACTACCGTACTGTGTCTGCTGCTAATATAGACTGGATGATAATGAGATGAAATCAATATATATTATATCACACTGGTACTGCAGCCGGACAGGTATATATATTTATTATGTAATGACTGATGACGGACCTGCTGGACACTGTCAGCTCAGCAGCACCACAGACTGCTACAGTAAGCTACTATAGTAGTATGTATAAAGAAGAAAGAAAAAAAAAAACACGGGTAGGTGGTATACAATTATGGATGGACGAGCGACTGCCGACACAGAGGTAGCTACAGCCGTGGACTACCGTACTGTGTCTGCTGCTAATATAGACTGGATGATAATGAGATGAAATCAATATATATATATATATATAATATCACTAGTACTGCAGCCGGACAGGTATATATATTTATTATGTAATGACTGATGACGGACCTGCTGGACACTGTCAGCTCAGCAGCACCGCAGACTGCTACAGTAAGCTACTATAGTAGTATGTATAAAGAAGAAAGAAAAGAAAAAAACCACGGGTAGGTGGTATACAATTATGGATGGACGAGCGACTGCCGACACAGAGGTAGCTACAGCCGTGGACTACCGTACTGTGTCTGCTGCTAATATAGACTGGATGATAATGAGATGAAATCAATATATATTATATCACACTAGTACTGCAGCCGGACAGGTAGATATATTTATTATGTAATGACTGATGACGGACCTGCTGGACACTGTCAGCTCAGCAGCACCGCAGACTGCTACAGTAAGCTACTATAGTAGTATGTATAAAGAAGAAAGAAAAAAAAAAACCACGGGTAGGTGGTATACAATTATGGATGGACGAGCGACTGCCGACACAGAGGTAGCTACAGCCGTGGACTACCGTACTGTGTCTGCTGCTAATATAGACTGGATGATAATGAGATGAAATCAATATATATATATATATATAATATCACTAGTACTGCAGCCGGACAGGTATATATATTTATTATGTAATGACTGATGACGGACCTGCTGGACACAGTCAGCTCAGCAGCACCGCAGACTGCTACAGTAAGCTACTATAGTAGTATGTATAAAGAAGAAAGAAAAAAAAAACCACGGGTAGGTGGTATACAATATTATATATATATTATATACAATTATATATATATATATATATATATATATATATATTAAACTGGTGGTGACTGGGGGTCAGGTCACTGGTCACACTATCAGCAACTTGCAAGTAGTACTCCTAAGCAGACAATCACAATATATATTATACTGGTGGTCAGTGTGTTCACAATGGCAGTGTGGCACTCTGGCAGCAAAAGTGTGCACTGTACGTTATATGTACTCCTGAGTCCTGCTCTCAGACTCTAACTGCTCCCCACTGTCAGTGTCTCCCCCACAAGTCAGATAATATACAGTCACACTATCTATCACTTCAGCAAGTAACTAGTACTCCTCCTAATGCTCCCCAAAATTACTACTGTGTCTCTCTCTACTGTCTCACTCTCTTCTCTATAAACGGAGAGGACGCCAGCCACGTCCTCTCCCTATGAATCTCAATGCACGTGTGAAAATGGCAGCGACGCGCGGCTCCTTATATAGAATCCGAGTCTCGCGATAGAATCCGAGCCTCGCGAGAATCCGACAGCGGGATGATGACGTTCGGGCGCGCTCGGGTTAACCGAGCAAGGCGGGAAGATCCGAGTCGCTCGGCCCCGTGTAAAAAAACATGAAGTTCGGGCGGGTTCGGATTCCGAGGAACCGAACCCGCTCATCCCTAGTGGCGACATGAGGTTTTCTCATGCCAATCTTCTGTCGGGCGGATTGTCCAGGCGGGTTGGCTACTCGGACTAGGCATGCATTGGCTCCTTCCTCGTTTGGGGCGTCGGTGGAGGTATGCTTATCTGCATCCTGGTGTTTTTTCAGTAGGTTGGATACAGCGGGTGTGTCCCTGGTAGACGGTTTGATGGTTTTCGTGTTCGAGCATTATCTGGGAGGTAGGTCCTAGGCGGCCATGTATCCTGCCCTTGCGGGCATTTCCTTCCGTTCTAGGCTACGCGAGCTGGTGTACCCCGCTTGGTTTTTCGCCCCTTTCGTGAGCGCAAGGGTGCGCCCCGCGCCTGCGGATACCCGTAGGCCTGCTACGTGGCAACTTTTGGCGGAGTTGCTGGATGTGCTGCCTCTTGTTGCCGAGTCGGTGTTGGAGGTGGCCCCTGTTTATATTAGCCTTTGCTTTGGCTTTCTTCTGGGTTTTGCGGGTAAGCGAGTGGTGGCGAGCAGCAGGCATTTAGGGATTCCGGGGCCTTTTCTGTAACGCGGGTTGCAGGATGGTCGTTTGCTCTGCAGGATGGTGTGATCCAAATCGGATCAAGCTGCTGGGGGTCGCAGGGTGTCCTTGGAGGCCCAGGAGGTGGTGGGTGTTTGCCCGCTGCGCCTGGCGCATGAGTATAGATGGGCCTCCGGGGGGGGGGGTGACCAGTTGCTGATGCAAGCGCTCGCTGGTCCTCTCACTAATTTACAGTTTGCTGCTGTGTTTGGGTTCGGTACCCATTCCTTGCGGAATGGGGCGGCTGACCATGCGGCAGCCACAGGGTCCGCCACGGCAGCTGTTCAGGAGCTGGGTCGTTGGGGGTATACTTCTTAGGTCCTGTTCCTTGCGGATTGGGGTGGTTACAATGCGGCAGCCAGAGGATCCTCCACAGCAGCTATTCAGGAGCTGGGCCGTTGGAGATATACTTCTTAGGGTCTACTCCTTGCGGATTGGGGTGGCTACCATGCGGCAGCACAGGGTCCTCCACGGCAGCTGTTCAGGAGCGGGGCCATTGGGGGTATGCTTCTTATAGGTTCTATGCCTTGCGGAATGGGGCGGCTGACCATGCGGCAGCCACAGGGTCCTCCACGGCAGCTATTCAGGAGGTGGTCCATTGGAGGTATGCTTATTATAAGTCCTACTGCATGTGGATAATGTTTAGTTGCGCATGTTGCGCTAACCCATAAACTTGGTTTACCCGTCGGTTTTTGAACGGGTAGCGTTCATGAATCAAGGGTGTGAAGTGAATTTTTCAATTTTCCTCCGAGGGGGCCTAATTACAATTGGCTCATCAAAGGTCCACGGGAGGTTTTTGAGTTTTCTCCTTCACCTGGGTTATTTCTATTCTCTGTCACTTGGTTTTCCTATGTGATTTATGTTAGTGTGATGATGTTAGGGTCTTTTTCTTTTGCAGCCGTCGATGGTTTGAACAGGCGTGGCTGGTTGGCCACTCTTACATTTTTTGGGCGGCAGGGCATCCCTTGGCGCGTAGGACAGCTGATGTTTTGGTTCCAGGGTGGTTTGTTGGTTGGGTGTCCGTAGTTAAGGGATACTGAGGGGTATTTGTACAGCTCCTTTGCCACCGTGAGCATAGTTGGGATCGTCATGGCGGTATTGTCCTGCATATGGGCGGCGCTGATAGGGGTCGCGTCGACGGCATCTACCTCAATTTGTTTGTTAAGGCTGATTTCGTGGGCCACGTTGTCACTGGCCGGAGATCCGTTTTGGGTGGGCAATTAGTCCTGCGTTTTTTCATTGGAAGGGGGCGGTGCGTTTCTCAGCTCTTAAGGAAGCCCGCAAGATGGTAATTCTGATGTTTCGTTGTTTGTTACAGCTTTTAGGTGGAGTGTTTGTCAGGCATCCTCTGCTTGTACTGCGTCAGCGGAAGGAGGATGGGATTTGTCTTTCTCCGGCTGGAGTTTTCGGTTTTTCTTAGATGGGGTTTTGGTCCTTTCCATTAGCGATCTTGTTTTCCTGGTTTTTATTGGTTTGGATGGCTTGGCGGTTTGTTAAACCTTTGTGGCGGGAAGTCGCTACCAACCAGCGGTCAGATGGGCATAAGTGGTCATTGTGGGTCACCCTCTTTAGAAGGACGGCAGGTGTGTCCTTACCTTGCGGTTGGACATTTAGACGTTCCCCTGTGGGAACCGAACGTTTGCCAGAGATAAGAGTGGTGAGTCCTGCACAATGCGGGTTATGCAGGGAGGAGGCGGTGTTGTGGTTTGGTCCCCTCCTCAGTTTTTGTGTTTCAATCTAAATGACTGGAGCTGGTGTCTGGTAGCGACTTTTACTTTGCCATCCTCCAATATAAAATCAATTCAATTACAATTATAGTTTAAAGAACAGGTCAGAGATCAATAAATATCGTCTGACCTTTTACTACAGCTAACCGTGTCCATGTCGTTATTTTAGTGTGTCATTATTTTAGTGGTAAGCTAGCTTAAAGAAGTGTTTATGTCAATCGCAATAAAATTATGGGCGCCTTAAAAACTCTATTTATGCTCCACAGTTCCAGATTACAGTCTAATGAGACCTGAAGCTCTCTGTGGGCTGTCGGTTCTCCCAGACCCCCTCCCAGGTAACAGGAATAATTTCCCCTGCAGCATAATGACTCAAAGTGAGATGAGGAGGTGCAGGGGGAGCTGACCAGCACATCCAACTAATTGTTTTACTAGTGCTCCAAATAGCTCCCACTTGGTGGTCAGGAGACTGCTGCCTAGAGATCTGTCTCCCTTCTTCTGGAGCCCAAATTTGTCCAGAGAAGGTGATAAGGTCCCCCCATAGAAACTAGGAAGTTAAGTCTTGAATTGAACCATCCCCCTCCCCAGACTTGCAGGCACCTGGGGTGTGGCTACCTGTCTAGGTGGTCTCGAGGTACAACAAAGTGACCACTCCACACTGTGGGGTATATTTACTAAGCTCTTGATTTACACCGATTTGGTGTTTTTTCATCAAAGTGTCATCTCGGGAATTTACTAAACTCAAATCTTGGCAGGGATGAGGGCATTCATATTTTTTTGGAAGTTAAAGAAAAAAATATGAATGAATACACCATCGGTCAAACACGCCTGTTATTTTATACAACTCGGTAATTTACTAAAAATTTGAATTCACAATCACTGCCGGCAATAGCCAAACACTGCCATGAAAAAATACAAATCGTAAAAAAAAGCAGTTTTTAAATAGACCTGCTTTTTTTTAACCGTGTTCTGATAGGCATGCACGGATCCGTGAGATCCGTGCATGTTTATCAGTGGGAAGGGGTGTGAAAGAGTTAAAAATCAGAAAAATTTTTTGCATGGGGTCCCCCCTCCTAAGCTTAACCAGCCTCGGGCTCTTTGAGACTGTCCTGGTTGTAAAAATACGGGGGAAAAATTGACAGGGGTTCCTCCATATTTTAACAACCAGCACCGGGCTCTGCGCCTGGTCCTGGTGCAAAAAATATGGGGGGAAAAAGACGTAGGGGTCCCCCGTATTTTCTACACCAGCACCGGGCTCCACTAGTCAGAGAGATAATGCCACAGCCGGGGGACACTTTTATATTGGTCCCTGCGGCCCTGGCATTAAATCACCAACTAGTCACCCCTGGCCGGGGTACCCTGGAGGAGTGGGGACCCCTTAAATCAGCGACCCAAGGACCAGGGGTGAAGCCCGAGGCTGTCACCCCCCCCCCATCCAAGGGCGGTGGATAGGAGGCTGATAGCCTTTTGTGTAAAAAAAATAGTATTGTTTATTGTAGTAGAACTACAAGTCCCAGCAAGCCTCCCCCGGAGGCTGGTACTTGGAGAACCACAAGTAGACAGTAGCCGACATAGGAGAGATCCCAGTTACTGGAGCTCACTCGCACAGCAGAATGCACTTAGCTTGATTGATTAAGGGACCCAGGGTGGGTTTACCCTCTGTGGTATTTTTTCAGTCCTGAATGTGTGTATCCTGAGGCTTGTACTACTGTGACATCTTGTATGCTGTGCTTTGTGATTGACGTAAGACAGAATTGCCTTGCCTAGAAAGGTAGTTTCTCCAAATGCAGCAAGACCACAGAAAATGGACACTTTAGTAAGAATTAGAGATGAGCGCCTGAAATTTTTCGGGTTTTGTGTTTTGGTTTTGGGTTCGGTTCCGCGGCCGTGTTTTGGGTTCGAACGCGTTTTGGCAAAACCTCACCGAATTATTTTTGTCGGATTCGGGTGTGTTTTGGATTCGGGTGTTTTTTTCCAAAAACACTAAAAAACAGCTTAAATCATAGAATTTGGGGGTCATTTTGATCCCAAAGTATTATTAACCTCAAAAACCATAATTTACACTCATTTTCAGTCTATTCTGAATACCTCACACCTCACAATATTATTTTTAGTCCTAAAATTTGCACCGAGGTCGCTGTGTGAGTAAGATAAGCGACCCTAGTGGCCGACACAAACACCGGGCCCATCTAGGAGTGGCACTGCAGTGTCACGCAGGATGTCCCTTCCAAAAAACCCTCCCCAAACAGCACATGACGCAAAGAAAAAAAGAGGCGCAATGAGGTAGCTGTGTGAGTAAGATTAGCGACCCTAGTGGCCGACACAAACACCGGGCCCATCTAGGAGTGGCACTGCAGTGTCACGCAGGATGGCCCTTCCAAAAAACCCTCCCCAAACAGCACATGACGCAAAGAAAAAAAGAGGCGCAATGAGGTAGCTGACTGTGTGAGTAAGATTAGCGACCCTAGTGGCCGACACAAACACCGGGCACATCTAGGAGTGGCACTGCAGTGTCACGCAGGATGTCCCTTCCAAAAAACCCTCCCCAAACAGCACATGACGCAAAGAAAAAAAGAGGCGCAATGAGGTAGCTGTGTGAGTAAGATTAGCGACCCTAGTGGCCGACACAAACACCGGGCCCATCTAGGAGTGGCACTGCAGTGTCACGCAGGATGTCCCTTCCAAAAAACCCTCCCCAATCAGCACATGATGCAAAGAAAAAGAAAAGAAAAAAGAGGTGCAAGATGGAATTATCCTTGGGCCCTCCCACCCACCCTTATGTTGTATAAACAAAACAGGACATGCACACTTTAACCAACCCATCATTTCAGTGACAGGGTCTGCCACACGACTGTGACTGATATGACGGGTTGGTTTGGACCCCCCCCAAAAAAGAAGCAATTAATCTCTCCTTGCACAAACTGGCTCTACAGAGGCAAGATGTCCACCTCATCTTCACCCTCCGATATATCACCGTGTACATCCCCCTCCTCACAGATTATCAATTCGTCCCCACTGGAATCCACCATCTCAGCTCCCTGTGTACTTTGTGGAGGCAATTGCTGCTGGTCAATGTCTCCGCGGAGGAATTGATTATAATTCATTTTAATGAACATCATCTTCTCCACATTTTCTGGATGTAACCTCGTACGCCGATTGCTGACAAGGTGAGCGGCGGCACTAAACACTCTTTCGGAGTACACACTTGTGGGAGGGCAACTTAGGTAGAATAAAGCCAGTTTGTGCAAGGGCCTCCAAATTGCCTCTTTTTCCTGCCAGTATAAGTACGGACTGTGTGACGTGCCTACTTGGATGCGGTCACTCATATAATCCTCCACCATTCTATCAATGTTGAGAGAATCATATGCAGTGACAGTAGACGACATGTCCGTAATCGTTGTCAGGTCCTTCAGTCCGGACCAGATGTCAGCATCAGCAGTCGCTCCAGACTGCCCTGCATCACCGCCAGCGGGTGGGCTCGGAATTCTGAGCCTTTTCCTCGCACCCCCAGTTGCGGGAGAATGTGAAGGAGGAGATGTTGACAGGTCGCGTTCCGCTTGACTTGACAATTTTGTCACCAGCAGGTCTTTCAACCCCAGCAGACCTGTGTCTGCCGGAAAGAGAGATCCAAGGTAGGCTTTAAATCTAGGATCGAGCACGGTGGCCAAAATGTAGTGCTCTGATTTCAACAGATTGACCACCCGTGAATCCTTGTTAAGCGAATTAAGGGCTGCATCCACAAGTCCCACATGCCTAGCGGAATCGCTCCGTGTTAGCTCCTCCTTCAATGCCTCCAGCTTCTTCTGCAAAAGCCTGATGAGGGGAATGACCTGACTCAGGCTGGCAGTGTCTGAACTGACTTCACGTGTGGCAAGTTCAAAGGGCATCAGAACCTTGCACAACGTTGAAATCATTCTCCACTGCACTTGAGACAGGTGCATTCCACCTACTATATCGTGCTCAATTGTATAGGCTTGAATGGCCTTTTGCTGCTCCTCCAACCTCTGAAGCATATAGAGGGTTGAATTCCACCTCGTTACCACTTCTTGCTTCAGATGATGGCAGGGCAGGTTCAGTAGTTTTTGGTGGTGCTCCAGTTTTCTGTACGTGGTGCCTGTACGCCGAAAGTGTCCCGCAATTCTTCTGGCCACCGACAGCATCTCTTGCACGCCCCTGTCGTTTTTTAAAAAATTCTGCACCACCAAATTCAAGGTATGTGCAAAACATGGGACGTGCTGGAATTGGCCCAGATTTAATGCACACACAATATTGCTGGCGTTGTCCGATGCCACAAATCCACAGGAGAGTCCAATTGGGGTAAGCCATTCCGCGATGATCTTCCTCAGTTGCCGTAAGAGGTTTTCAGCTGTGTGCGTATTCTGGAAAGCGGTGATACAAAGCGTAGCCTGCCTAGGAAAGAGTTGGCGTTTGCGAGATGCTGCTACTGGTGCCGCCGCTGCTGTTCTTGCGGCGGGAGTCCATACATCCACCCAGTGGGCTGTCACAGTCATATAGTCCTGACCCTGCCCTGCTCCACTTGTCCACATGTCCGTGGTTAAGTGGACATTGGGTACAGCTGCATTTTTTAGGACACTGGTGACTCTTTTTCTGAGGTCTGTGTACATTTTCGGTATCGCCTGCCTAGAGAAATGGAACCTAGATGGTATTTGGTACCGGGGACACAGTACCTCCAACAAGTCTCTAGTTGGCTCTGCAGTAATGATGGATACCGGAACCACGTTTCTCACCACCCAGGATGCCAAGGCCTCAGTTATCCCCTTTGCAGTAGGATGACTGCTGTGATATTTCATCTTCCTCGCAAAGGACTGTTGAACAGTCAATTGCTTACTGGAAGTAGTACAAGTGGGCTTACGACTTCCCCTCTGGGATGACCATCGACTCCCAGCGGCAACAACAGCAGCGCCAGCAGCAGTAGGCGTTACACGCAAGGATGCATCGGAGGAATCCCAGGCAGGAGAGGACTCGTCAGACTTGCCAGTGACATGGCCTGCAGGACTATTGGCATTCCTGGGGAAGGAGGAAATTGACACTGAGGGAGTTGGTGGGGTGGTTTGCGTGAGCTTGGTTACAAGAGGAAGGGATTTACTGGTCAGTGGACTGCTTCCGCTGTCACCCAAAGTTTTTGAACTTGTCACTGACTTATTATGAATGCGCTGCAGGTGACGTATAAGGGAGGATGTTCCGAGGTGGTTAACGTCCTTACCCCTACTTATTACAGCTTGACAAAGGGAACACACGGCTTGACACCTGTTGTCCGCATTTCTGGTGAAATACCTCCACACCGAAGAGCTGATTTTTTTGGTATTTTCACCTGGCATGTCAACGGCCATATTCCTCCCATGGACAACAGGTGTCTCCCCGGGTGCCTGACTTAAACAAACCACCTCACCATCAGAATCCTTCTGGTCAATTTCCTCCCCAGCGCCAGCAACACCCATATCCTCCTCATCCTGGTGTACTTCAACACTGACATCTTCAATCTGACTATCAGGAACTGGACTGCGGGTGCTCCTTCCAGCACTTGCAGGGGGCATGCAAATAGTGGAAGGCGCATGCTCTTCACGTCCAGTGTTGGGAAGGTCAGGCATCGCAAACGACACAATTGGACTCTCCTTGTGGATTTGGGATTTCAAAGAACGCACAGTTCTTTGCGGTGCTTTTGCCAGCTTGAGTCTTTTCAGTTTTCTAGCGAGAGGCTGAGTGCTTCCATCCTCATGTGAAGCTGAACCACTAGCCATGAACATAGGCCAGGGCCTCAGCCGTTCCTTGCCACTCCGTGTGGTAAATGGCATATTGGCAAGTTTACGCTTCTCCTCCGACAATTTTATTTTAGGTTTTGGAGTCCTTTTTTTTCTGATATTTGGTGTTTTGGATTTGACATGCTCTGTACTATGACATTGGGCATCGGCCTTGGCAGACGACGTTGCTGGCATTTCATCGTCTCGGCCATGACTAGTGGCAGCAGCTTCAGCACGAGGTGGAAGTGGATCTTGATCTTTCCCTAATTTTGGAACCTCAACTTTTTTGTTCTCCATATTTTATAGGCAGAACTAAAAGGCACCTCAGGTAAACAATGGAGATGGATGGATTGGATACTAGTATACAATTATGGACGGACTGCCACGGTTAGGTGGTATAAAAAAACCACGGTTAGGTGGTATATATTGTAATACAATTATGGATGGACGGACTGCCTGCCGAGTGCCGACACAGAGGTAGCCACAGCCGTGAACTACCGCACTGTACACTGGTTGATAAAGAGATAGTAGTATACTCGTAACAACTAGTATGACACTATGACGGTATAAAGAATGAAAAAAAAACCACGGTTAGGTGGTATATATTATAATACAATTATGGATGGACGGACTGCCTGCCGACTGCCGACACAGAGGTAGCCACAGCCGTGAACTACCGCACTGTACACTGGTTGATAAAGAGATAGTAGTATACTCGTAACAACTAGTATGACACTATGACGGTATAAAGAATGAAAAAAAAACCACGGTTAGGTGGTATATATTATAATAATACAATTATGGATGGACGGACTGCCTGCCGACTGCCGACACAGAGGTAGCCACAGCCGTGAACTACCGCACTGTACACTGGTTGATAAAGAGATAGTAGTATACTCGTAACAACTAGTATGACTATGACGACGGTATAAAGAAAGAAAAAAAAATACCACGGTTAGGTGGTATATAATTATACAATTATGGATGGACGGACTGCCTGCCGAGTGCCGACTGCCGACACAGAGGTAGCCACAGCCGTGAACTACCGCACTGTACTGTGTCTGCTGCTAATATAGACTGGTTGATAAAGAGATAGTATACAACAATATACTACTATACTGGTGGTCAGGCACTGGTCACCACTAGTCACACTGGCAGTGGCACTCCTGCAGCAAAAGTGTGCACTGTTTAATTTTAAATTAATATAATATTATGTACTCCTGGCTCCTGCTATAACAACCTGCAGTGCTCCCCAGTCTCCCCCACAATTATTATAAGCTTTTATACATTGATGTGCAGCACACTGGGCTGAGCTGAGTGCACACAGACTGAGTCACACTGTGTGACTGCTGTGTATCGTTTTTTTCAGGCAGAGAACGGATATAGCAGAGAACGGATATATTAAATAAAAGTTAACTTAACAACAACTGCACTGGTCACTGTGGTAAACTCTGTCTGCACAATCTCTCTCTCTCTCTCTCTCTTCTAATCTATTCTAATGGAGAGGATGCCAGCCACGTCCTCTCCCTATCAATCTCAATGCACGTGTGAAAATGGCGGCGACGCGCGGCTCCTTATATAGAATCCGAGTCTCGCGAGAATCCGACAGCGTCATGATGACGTTCGGGCGCGCTCGGGTTAACCGAGCAAGGCGGGAAGATCCGAGTCGCTCGGACCCGTGAAAAAAAAAGTGAAGTTCGTGCGGGTTCGGATTCAAAGAAACCGAACCCGCTCATCTCTAGTAAGAATGTAGATTTGCATAGGACAAGGAAGGCATGGAATATGAGTTTAAATGGGGGATCATAAACCTATATAGGAAAAGGGTCGAAATTGACAAAAAATAAATAAAGTTAGAAATGTAACTACAGGTACATATAAAACAACTTTGACAATAAGCAATACATAGGGGTCAATTCAATTCGGCAACTTATGAATAGCTCCGGGAATTAGCTCCCGACGCTATTCAATTCAGCTGCTAGTTACCCGCAATTGTCGGGAATTCTTCTCTCATCCCCGGGGGATGAGAGAAGAATCCCGACAAAAGTGCCGCCTCGCGGCTGATTCTGTTGGGAATCAGCCGGCGCCGGGGAGTTAAGTCGGAGAATGCCCGTTCTCCCGACAATTCAACCTGTTTAGTCGGCGAGAACGGGACATCGCCGACTTAACTGGAGCTGAATTGAATAGCTAATTCCCAGCGCTATTCATAAGTTGCCGAATTGAATTGACCCCATAGTGTCAGTACAATCAATTTTAATTAACTCTCTAGTAATATCTATTACTTATCTTTGTCGATGACCAGGACTTTTTCTCTCTTAATAAAGATGAACTGTAGTTAACTGTATTAATGTGTAACTTGTGCCAAGTTGCAATTCAAGAAAAATTGGTACAGGATGAAGGATTTTCTCACAGGTTTGTGAGTTATTCTTCACCATGTTATGGTACACCAGAACTGATTTGCATAAGACCCTTAGAGTCACAACTAGCGAGGTCTTCAACCACTAACAGTCACCTGCTGTTCCTATAGAGCGAGAAATGCTCACCGGTACTTAGGCGACAGCCTGGATTTATGCTCGGAACAGTAAGGGCTTATACAATCAGTCTGGAGACCACAGGATACTGGATTGGAGGCAAGAGGGACAAAGTTCCAACCATACAGAGAGCTGGCTGAAGTATGCTAGCAACACAGAGCTTGGTTGAAGAGTTGAGTTGCAGCTCCAACCGTGCAGGATTCAGGCCGTCACTAGAGCACAGGGCCATAACTACCATAGGGCCAGTGGTGCCTGACACACAGTGCAAAAGCATTGTGGGTGCAGGACCACTGCCAAAAACCATGGGGCCGCGGCTACCGCCACTAGCTGCAGCGCTGGCAGGTGAGATACTGTACGCCTGGCACTTTCTCCCGCAATTGCCACTAACACCGTGGCGCTACAGCTGCCCGCCCCCACCCTAACTCTATCTCTCCACACACACTCTTTCCACACACATGCAAACACTCTCTCTCACCTCTACCTAGCTAGCGTAATGTGTATAAAGGGCTCTTCTATGGTGTAACATGTATAAGGTGACTGCAGATGCTGATGCGCTGTATAATGTGACTGTCGGCCGCTGCTGCACTATGTAATGTGACTGACGGACACTGCTGTGCTGTGTACTGTGACTGTAGGACGCTGCTGCGCTGTGTAATGTGACTGACGGACGCTGCTGCGCATTGTAATGTGACTGACGGACGCTGCTGCACTGTGTAATGTGACTGTCGGACACTGCCGCGCTGTGTAATGTGACTGCTGGACACTGCTGCGCTGTGTAATGCGACTGATAGATGCTGCTGCGCTGTATAATGTGACTGACGGATGCTGCAGCACTGTGTAATGTGACTATCGGACGCTGCTGCACTGTGTAATGTGACTGGCGGACGCTGCTGCGCTTTGTAATGTGACTGACGGACGCTGATGCACTGTGTAATGTGACTGTCGGACACTGCCGCGCTGTGTAATGTGACTGTCGGACACTGCCGCGCTGTGTAATGTGACTGCCGGACACTGCTGCGCTGTGTAATGCGACTGATGGATGCTGCTGCGCTGTGTAATGTGACTGACGGATGCTGCTGCACTGTGTAATGTGACTGACTGATGCTGCTGCGCTGTGTAATGTGATTGTCGGATGCTGCTGTGCTGTGTAATGTGACTGCCGGACACTGCTGCACTGTGTAATGTGACTGACGGATGCTGCTGCGCTGTGTAATGTAATTGTCGGATGCTGCTGCGCTGTGTAATGTGACTGACGGATGCTGCTGCGCTGTGTAATGTGATTGTCGGATGCTGCTGATCTGTGTAATGTGACTGACGGATGCTACTGCGCTGTGTAATGTGACTGACCGATGCTGCGCTGTGTAATGTTATTGTCGGATGATGCTGCGCTGTGTAATGTGACTGCCGGACACTGCTGCGCTGTGCAATGTGACTGCCTGATGCTGCTGCGCTATGTAATGTTATTGTCGGATGCTGCTGCTCTGTGTAATGTGACTGACGGATGCTGCTGCGCTGTGTAATGTGACTGCCTGATGCTGCTGCGCTATGTAATGTGATTGTCGGATGCTGCTGCTCTGTGTAATGTGACTGACGGACGCTGCTGCGCTGTGTAATGTGACTGACGGATGCTGCTGCACTGTGTAATGTGATTGTCGGATGCTGCTGTGCTGTGTAATGTGACTGATGGACGCTGCTGCACTGTGTAATGTGATTGTCGGATGCTGCTGTGCTGTGTAATGTGACTGCCGGACACTGCTGCGCTGTGTAATGTGACTGCCTGACGCTGCTGCGCTGTGTAATGTGACTGACGGATGCTGCTGCGCTATGTAATGTGATTGTCGGATGCTGCTGTGCTGTGTAATGTGACTGCCGGACACTGCTGCGCTGTGTAATGTGACTGCCTGACGCTGCTGCGCTGTGTAATGTGACTGACGGATGCTGCTGCGCTATGTAATGTGATTGTCGGATGCTGCTGCTCTGTGTAATGTGACTGACGGACGCTGCTGCGCTGTGTAATGTGACTGACGGATGCTGCTGCACTGTGTAATGTGATTGTCGGATGCTGCTGCGCTGTGTAATGTGACTGCCGGACACTACTGTGCGGTGTTATGTGACTGACGGACACTACTGTGCGGTGTAATGTGACTGATGGATGCTACTGTGCGGTGTAATGTGACTAATGAACACTACTGTGCGTGGTAATGTGAGTGATGGATGCTACTGCGTGATATAATGTGAACTGGTACAAATCTGTGGCCATGCCCTGTCCCCATAAAGTCACGTCACTATACTTTTGGCGCACACCTGCCTAATGTGTAAAAAAGGGGGGCTCTGTTGCCGTAAAGTGTACAAAAGGGGGATCTGTTGCCTTAATGTGTAAAAATAGGATTTTAATTACCTACCAGTAAATCCTTTTCTCGCAGTGCGTAGAGGATACTGGGGTCCATTTAATACCATGGGGTATAGGCGGGTACACTAGGAGCCATGGGCACTTTAAGAATTTGCTAGTGTGGGCTGTCTCCTCCCTCTATGACCCTCCTACCTCAGTCTAGGAAACTGCCCGAGGAGACGGACACACTTTGAGAGAAGGATAGATAAGGATAGTGGTGAGATTCCACACACAACAAGAGGAAAGCCAAGCTAACCAAACTTGAAACAGGAACAGCAATGGCTGAACCAACATTACTTAACCAAGTAACAGTGTAGGAAGAACTAAGCACTGGGCGGGCGCTCAGTATCCTCTACGGACTACGTGAAAAGGATTTACCGGTAGCTAATTAAAATCTTATTTACTCTTACAGCCTAGAGGATACTGGGGTCCATTTAGTACCATGGGGATGTACCAAAGCTCCCAAACTGCGTGGGAGAATGCTGAGGTTCCTGCAAAACTGATTGACCAAACTGAAGATCCTCAGAGGCCAAAGTATCGAACTTGTAGAATTTTGCAAATGTGTTTGAACCTGACCAAGTAGCCGCTCGGCAAAGCTGTAATGCCGAGACACCCCAGGCAGCCGCCCAGGAAGAACCCACCGACCAAGTAGAGTGGGCCCTACAGATTTTGGACATGGCAAACTTGCCGTGGTATAAGCATGCTGGATAGTAAGTTTGATCCAGTGTGCAATTGTCTGCTTTGAAGCAGGACACCCAATCTTATTGGGATCATAAAGAACAAACAGCGAGTCCGTCTTTCTGTGACGAGCTGTTGTTTTCACATACACCTTCAAAGCCCTCACGACATCCAAAGACTTTGAAGTAGCACAGGTGTTGATGACAACTGGAACCACAATAGGTAGGTTGATGTGAAATGCCGACACCACCTTAGGAAGAAATTGCTGACGAGTTCTGAGTTCAGCTCTATCCTCATGGAAAATTAAATAGGGACTTTTGTGAGACAACGCCCCTAGCTCCGACACACATTTGCTGAAGCCAAGGCCAACAGTGTGATGGTCTTCCACGTAAGATATTTTACGTCCACCTCCTGTAACAGCTCAGAAATGGAAAACATCTAAGGGGTTGAGTATGATTTACGGACTGTCGGGATGCCGACCGTCAGGATGCCGGCAGCGGGGTGAGCGAAAAGAGTCCCATTGCGGGCTTGGACACCCACGAGTGGGAATAGCCCCTGTGAGTCGGGATTCCCGCTGCCAGTATCGTCAGCAGTCGGGATTCTGGCGTTGGTATCCTGACCGCCGGGATACCGACTGCCGGCAAATTAACTGCGTCCCTTTCTAAGTCTCATCTTACTGTACCTCTGTTTAGTATATTTGTCAAAATATTCACTTATTAATGGGGTTGATTCTGGGGAGCAACCAGTCGCCTATTTTTCCATACATGTAGGGCAGACGTGATATCACTAATAATAATTGGTGGCATATCCTGTAATTCATTAAGTTGACTGATTGCTGAGACTTTACATTGAATAAAATGCTTCCGATCAGGAGTCTGCTCAGCACATAACGTAGGGCCTGATTCAGAAGTGGGCGGTCCGCCGGTTCCACCATTAGGCAGCTTTAGGTGGCTGTCTATAGGCGCCGGCCACTGGAGGGCGCCACTGAGTCAGTTAAACTAAAAAAATATAGGATATCTCAAAGAGACATCCTTCTTTCCCATTGCGCTCGTGGTGGCCGCCGGTCTAACTAGCCACCACTGCTACTCAGTCAGCTCGCCTCACACATGACCTCACTTGCCAGTGCAAGGTCTCCACCACATCCGGCCAGGCTGTCAGTGCATTGTTTACAAGTGTGGGTGTCCACCCCCTGGCCTGCTCTCTCCTTCCCTTACCTCCTCCTCTTCTTTTGCAGTTAATGGGGAAGTGATGAGTCAAGCACAAGTGACTGTGTTGTTGTATGCAGTTTCACTGGCCCCGGTGAACTTAGATGGTGCGGCCAATGTGCATCTGGTGGTGTGTCTTGTATGCAAGGCGCTATAAAATGTGGCATGTCCATATCTTCTCAGTACTGCTCTTTATCACTTCTCTGATGCAGGCATAGGCGGGTCCGGGGGGGGGGGGGGGGGGGGTGCACTCGGGCCCGTGCCCCCCCTGTCATTTCTGACTTCTTTTTTTTTCCTAAAGGAGAACAGCAGCAGCACTACTGCTATTTCCTTCAGTCAGATTTGATAAAAGAGCCGGCAGGCACTAGGACCCGCCGCGGCTCTCACAGCAAGTCTATGTGGTAACCAATGTTGAGGCCCCCTGCTCAAACCGCAACCTACCTCTCCCACTGCCAGCCGGCCAGAGTCCAGCCCAGGCGTGGGGTTCAAATGCCAGCATCGAGTAAGACTGTTACTTATGACGGCGCAGAAGGCTTCATTAGCCCTCACTGCACCGCACAGTTTCCCAGCGCTACCTCCTCCACTTCCTTTACACTCAGCCTCAGCTTTGAGAAGGCGGCCCGTGTGATTGTGACAGGGCTGTCCTGCAGATGTCTTATGCTGTGTGATTGTGACAGGGCTGTCCTGCAGGTGTCTTATGCTGTGTGATGTGACAGGGCTGTCCTGCAGATGTCTTATGCTGTGTGATTGTGACAGGGCTGTCCTGCAGATGTCTTATGCTGTGTGACTGTGACAGGGCTGTCCTGCAGATGTCTTATGCTGTGTGACTGTGACAGGGCTGTCCTGCAGGTGTCTTATGCTGTGTGATGTGACAGGGCTGTCCTGCAGATGTCTTATGCTGTGTGATTGTGACAGGGCTGTCCTGCAGATGTCTTATGCTGTGTGACTGTGACAGGGCTGTCCTGCAGATGTCTTATGCTGTGTGACTGTGACAGGGCTGTCCTGCAGATGTCTTATGCTGTGTGATGTGACAGGGCTGTCCTGCAGATGTCTTATGCTGTGTGATTGTGACAGGGCTGTCCTGCAGATGTCTTATGCTGTGTGACTGTGACAGGGCTGTCCTGCAGATGTCTTATGCTGTGTGACTGTGACAGGGCTGTCCTGCAGGTGTCTTATGCTGTGTGATGTGACAGGGCTGTCCTGCAGATGTCTTATGCTGTGTGACTGTGACAGGGCTGTCCTGCAGATGTCTTATGCTGTGTGATTGTGACAGGGCTGTCCTGCAGATGTCTTATGCTGTGTGATTGTGACAGGGCTGTCCTGCAGATGTCTTATGCTGTGTGATTGTGACAGGGCTGTCCTGCAGATGTCTTATGCTGTGTGATTGTGACAGGGCTGTCCTGCAGATGTCTTATGCTGTGTGACTGTGACAGGGCTGTCCTGCAGGTGTCTTATGCTGTGTGATGTGACAGGGCTGTCCTGCAGATGTCTTATGCTGTGTGATTGTGACAGGGCTATCCTGCAGATGTCTTATGCTGTGTGATGTGACAGGGCTGTCCTGCAGATGTCTTATGCTGTGTGATGTGACAGGGCTGTCCTGCAGATGTCTTATGCTGTGTGATTGTGACAGGGCTGTCCTGCAGATGTCTTATGCTGTGTGACTGTGACAGGGCTGTCCTGCAGATGTCTTATGCTGTGTGACTGTGACAGGGCTGTCCTGCAGATGTCTTATGCTGTGTGATGTGACAGGGCTGTCCTGCAGATGTCTTATGCTGTGTGATTGTGACAGGGCTGTCCTGCAGATGTCTTATGCTGTGTGAGTGTGACAGGGCTGTCCTGCAGATGTCTTATGCTGTGTGATGTGACAGGGCTGTCCTGCAGATGTCTTATGCTGTGTGATGTGACAGGGCTGTCCTGCAGATGTCTTATGCTGTGTGAGTGTGACAGGGGTGTCCTGCAGATGTCTTATGCTGTGTGATTGTGACAGGGCTGTCCTGCAGATGTCTTATGCTGCTTGTTGGAGATCCAGCTGGCTGCTTCTGCTAATCAAAGATGGGTAGTTCGTGTCCTGCAGTCTGAGTCTCAATGCGTTGCCCAAAACAAGGTATGCTGCACCTGCCACCACCAACTAAAAACTATAATAATTATATTGTGCTGGGGTGCCTTCCAGGCTCCCATTACTAATGGAACAGGTGACCAACATTTCAAGGCCCAATCAGCCTTTTCATCAGGGTGAAACATTGGCAATAAACCAGGATGCGCTCCTACAGCCAATCATTACCTAATGGCGTATTCTGTGAGGCCACGCCCTCTGTGATACCACACCCCTTATCTGGCAGCACGCGTGCCTTAGGTGCATGTAAATATAACTATTACCGTTCCCCTATCATGGTGCCCCCCCTTTCATTTTCTTCTGGATCCGCCCCTGGATGTAGGAAACAGCTGCACCTGCGTACTTGTGCTGTTTCTGATATGAGGGTAAACTGTTACCTATAACGTGTGCTACGGAACTCATTTTACCACAATCAGTTTTCATACTGTATGAACCTACACGTCTGAAAAACAAAATCTGTAATTCATCCTGAGATTGCTGGCGTCTGAGGATGGGATTTGTGCCATGATGACTAATCTCACACATTGAATATACGTGGGAGGCGTAATCACACCAAAGAACAAAATTCAAAATGTACACAGTGACACCCACCGCTTCCAGAGGAGAGCGCGTCGCTCAGGATTAATGCAGAATGTGCAATGAAGATCATTTTCTTCCACTCCTTTCAGATCCTTGAAATTAACATGAACATGAGGAAATGGCCATAGGCCTCTTATTGTGTATTATGTTAATAATATATTATTATATTAACTGAGCCAGCGTGAAAACCGTGAAGACTTGTAACATGGCGCTCGGGGTGTCCCTGCCGGAGACTGACATACTGAAGAGGAGCCGCCCTGCCTGGGGGGGTGTTCAGCTGGGAAAGCCCGGGACGCGATCAGCAAAATCGGAAAACTGAAGGATTTTCTCCTGGAGCAGAGAAAGGATTACATAAACGCTTGCAGTTCCAGAACTACTTCTGGGAGGATCATCATATAAAGGCCCCATTGTTTGTTATATGCAAGATTATTATCGTTTTAAAGGTACACAGATAAGCATTTCTTCTACTGGTCACTTCACCGTGACCGTATTACACTTGAGAGTGGATACACGTCTTGGGAGCTACTTCCCCAAGGATCTAACTACAGGCTGATGTAATTCGGAGAATCTGGTACTACCTATATTGTACATGTGTATTGTCATTGTACCCAAAGTTACTACACTATCAGGCACTTGTTCCCTCCTCCACTGTCTCCACAGATTACCCAAACAACCACACACCACGTGGTATATAAGGAACTGAGCTGCCACCCACAGAGGAATCTGTGGTCTTGGTGTTGAAATCACTACTTGAGCTACTGCTGAGTGCAGAGCCGGATTAAGGGGACAGGGCGGCCCTGGGGGTACGTACCCCAGGGCCCCCTTTCCAAAAGGGCCCCCTGCCACACCACAGATCGGATCTCTCTTCCGTCCGATTCTGGTCTGCGATGCTGTGCTCCTGTCCCCACTGCAGCGGCGGCTACACAGACAGGACAGCTCAGCTGAGCGACGGCTCAGCTGTCCAATAATGTATGAATGAAGCAGCCTGCGTGCCCAGCCAATGACTGAGCAGCAGGCTGCTTCATTCATACATTATTGGACAGCTGAGCCGTCGCTCAGCTGAGCTGTCCTGTCTGTGCGGCCGCCGCTGCAGTGGGGACGGGAGCGCAGGGAAGGAGTTTGGCTATGGCTGGGAGGCAGGCTGGCTGTATAAAAAGTAAGGAGTGCCGCATTATCCTCTCTCTCTCTTTATATATTTATATATATATATATATATATATATATGTATGTATGTATGTATGTGTGTGTGTGTGTGTGTGTATATATATATATATATATATATATATTGATATAATTCATCTGCCTTCTCTTTATTAGGGGCCCCACTGTTTTAAGTGCCCCGGGCCCCCCATGGTCTTAATCCGGCTCTGGCTGAGTGAACTACATTTACGAACAATCTTCATAGATAAATACAAGAAGGAGCGCATCAGCGTAACTAATGTTAAAAAAAATATATTTGTTTAAACATACGCTAACATTACCAGTCTTTATGAACGCAGTATCCTGTCAGCCTCTGTCTCTCTCACCCCACTACAGGGTGCGAGCTCACTACAGCGGCCTTGGGATATTTCTCCTGGTGTTTCTGGTTAAAGATTCTAGTTGTTGGATCCACATGAACAAAGTTGCATCCCATCTATCTAGCTCAATTCAGAAAGAAGTAATCCACATTGGAAGGACAGCTGAGAATGGTTTGGGTTATGTTATCCGGCGGTGATCGGGGTGCCGGCAGTAACATGACTGACAGCGGCATCCCAACACTGAGGATCCCAACACTGGATGGGGTAAGTATTCTGCCCTCCCCCATTCCCTACCCTAACCCTGCTGGGATGGTGGCTATGGCTAAGCCTACGGGAGTGGTGGCTTCGGCTAGCCTACGGGGAGTGGTGGCTATGGCTAACCACCCTCGTATTGACTAACCCTAAACCCTGGGCCCCCTGGGAAAGTAGCCAAGGCTGCTGCATGCCGCTCACCCCACCACTCACCCCAATCGTCACCCTGCGCTGCCCCACGGCATCAGGAGAAGGGGGTGGGGTGATGATGCAATTCACACTAAATTGTGTCATCATAGCCCCTCCCCCACTTTACAATGTCGGAAATGAGGGCATTGTAAAATGGGGGGCTATGATGATGTAATCACATTGCTACACCCCTGTACCGCCTCCTCCCCACCTCTCTCCTGTGTTACCTGGCTGCTCCGTCCTGGAGGTAAGGAACAGCCAGGTATGTCCTAACCAGTACCCGGATATTCCCCTTCAGGATGCCATGTGTCGGTGTTTCTGTCGCCGATCTACTGAGTGGTGTCAGGATTCCGGCGTTGGTCACATGACTACTAGCATCCCAACTGCCAGGATTCTGAATTCATCCCTTTGAGCATAACTACACTGTAGGTTGTCTTTTGATCTTTGCAGAATGAATCCAGAAGAAGGAATTCCACATTGGAAGGACAGTCAACAATTAATCAAGTAAGACCTCAGATAAGATAGAGAATTTATCTGACATCTGAGTTGGTTTTAAATATCACACTATAGGCACCCTCCCGGTGTGTATTTGAGTTATTTACATACTTGCCTACCTGACTCTCTCCATGAGGGAGACAATGCTCTGTTCCTGGACTTTCCTGGTAATGTATGATTGCCATCACCTGTGGTGAGCTAGGTAATTGATAAGAAAGGTGTTTCACCACAGGTGATGGCAATCATACATTACCAGGAAAGTCCAGGAACAGAGCATTTTCTCCCTCATGGAGAGGGTCAGGTAGGCAAGTATGGTTATATATGCCTGTATGTATACAGAAGTTCAGCACTCAACATATATATTATAGACACTTTACGCTGTATTCTCTATAGTTTTATTCTGCTTGAAACTGGACTAATCATCTGTCTTTTTCTTTTCGTCTTTCAGGTATGTTAAATCATTTCTATTGCACTACAAGTCTCAGATTAACCCACACGCTGCTTGCAAACTACATCAAGTCTTATACTTCTCATCTGTTTGAATGTATGTGATATAATGTGTTTCTTGTCATTACCTATGTGCATGATGGAATTTATTGTGGATTAGATTAGAGTAGGCTATTGCTTGTTTGCCCGCCCAGTGCAATCTATGTTTTTTGATCAATTATCATTTCAATCAGGTGACCAAATGTTCAGAGATAGGCCTGTATCTTAATCAGACATAGTATTTCTTTAGATTCAGTTAAGGGGGCCGCTCGCATGGGGGTTCAGCTAGCGTGGAATTAACAAAGTGTGGATTAACGAAGTGTGCTATCTGAACAGTTAAAAAAACAGCTGAACAAACATTGAGCAACATCAAGGAACTACCCCACTTAACCCAAAATTAACTCACAAACCACCACAGCATGTTCACCAAACAGTGCCGTTCCTTGTGACGGGCGAGCCGTGCAATGGGGCGCCCGCCGTGGCACTTCTACTGTTCTTTGACCCCCCCTCCTCCCTCTTCCCGAGTACCCAACTCGGGGGTCGGAGTTACGCAGAATGACGCGGGTGCGTCGTGACGTCACGACGCACCCGCGTCATTCCGCGAAACTCCGCCCCCCGAGTTGGGTACTCGGGAAGAGGGAGGAGGCCAGGAGGGGGAGCCAAGTGCCGCGAAGACGAGGGAGAAGCTGCAGAAAAGCGGGAAGAACCGCTTCAAACGTAAGTCAGCCTCTCCCTCTCTCTCTCCCCCCCCCCCGCCTGCCATCATGTGTAAAATGGGGACTCTGCCTTGCGTATTGTGTAAAATGGGGACACTTGCCTGCCGTAATGTGTAAAATGGGGACACCTGCCTGCCGTAATGTGTAAAATGGGGACACTTGCCTGCCGGACTTTGTAAAATGGGGACACTTGCCTGCCGTACTGTGTAAAATGGGGACTCTTGCCTGCCGTAATGTGTAAAATGGGGACTCTTGCCTGCTGTAATGTGTAACATGGTGACACGTGCCTGCCGTAATGTGTAAAATGGGGACTCCTGCCTGCCGGAATGTGCAAAATGGGGACTCCTGCCTGCCGTAATGTGCAAAATGGGGACACCTGCCTGCCGTATTGTGTAAAATGGGGACTCCTGCCTGCTGTATTGTAGAAAATAGGGACTCTTGCCTGCCGTAATGTGGAAAATGGGGATTCTTGCCTGCCATATTGTGTAAAATGGGGATTCTTGCCTGCCGTAATGGGGATCTAATGTATCAAGGGCATTGCGGTGTATGGCAAAATATATATATTTTTATTTTTTTCCTGTGCTCGCTGTGATCCGTTGGTGCAAGGTCAAAAACTGTGGTGTAAGGTAGTCTTATCAGACGAGGCCATGCCCATTTCACAGAGACCACGCCCATTTTATCGTGGCCACACACCCTTTATCGGGAGCGCCCGCGCCTCAGGCGCGCGCATAACTTTTTCTTTTTACATCTATGGGGGGGGGGGGTGCATTTTTTGTTATGTCAATGGGGGGGGGGGGGTCGCATTTTGAAATCTCGCACTGGGAGCCAAGTTGGCTAGAAACAGTCCTGTCACCAAACTACCGTTTCTAATTTCAATTCATGGAATTCTCATCAAATTTAACACATTCTACACTCACCCTACAACTCACCCCTCTGTGCACATTACAGCTTCTATTCTCCACTCCCCTCTTCTAAACACTCATGAGCTTTATACTTACTTCTCTACAAGTACTTTGACAACCACAATTGGCCGCCATAATAAACACTCACAAACATCCACCAATATTTATCTCACTCTTCTGCTTTTATTAGCTGGTGACAGATCACCAAATCCAGGCCCCAACCACCTGCCCCACTCACACTCAGCTGTTTCAAAACAACAATAGAAATCCATCTAACCTCATAAATATCACGTCTCCCATCCCCCTCCAAGTCACTAAAATGTGCCTTATTGAATGCATCCATGACCTCTTTATCTCTCACAACTTCAATCTGCTGGCTATAACAGAAACATGGCTCACACAATTAGACACAGCCTCCCCTGCAGCACTATCACATGGTGGTCCCCACTTCACACACACCTCCAGGCCTGGTAATAGTAAAGGTGGTGGGTTTAGAATTTTACTCTCCCAATTTGTTACATACACAGTTCTACCTCAGGTTCCATCACTTGCATTCACATCATTTGAAGTTCACTCTATCAGGATTTTTCCCACCTTTCTGCATGTTGCAGCTATCTATCGCCCTACTGGGCAACCCAAACAACAATTTCGAAAAGAGTTTTCTACCTGGCTCCCACACTTCTTATCCTATGACATCTCCACCATCATTATGGGTGATTTCAATATAGCTCTTGACAGTCCACAATCTGTTCATGCCTCCAAACTCCTCTCTCTAACCTCCTCTCTTGGCCTCATCCAAAGGTTTGACTCTTCTACTCATCAGGAGGGCCATTGCCTTGATCTTATATTCACCAGGCACTGCTCAGTTTCTGAATTCATTAACACTCCTTTCCCTCTCTCTGATCACAACCAGATAACCTTCTAAATCTCTTCCATTATTCTAAACTCTAAAACCAAGCAAGCCTCCTCTAACCCGCAGAAATACTAACAATATAAATGTTCAACAACTTTCCACTTCTCTGCAACAACTGCTCACACCAATTTCTACATTTACCACACCTGAGACTGCTATATCCCACCTGCACCAGACTCTAGAACGTGTCCTTGATGAAGTGGCTTCAGCTACCCATCACACTTAGATGCCAACCGTAGTACTGTAAATAAACAAGTCAGTGGTGTAAATCTCAGAATCCAAGGGACTTTCTCACATATAAGACCACCTACCACTCCTATCGTCAGGCCCTGGACACTGCCAAACAAACATATTTCCAATCTCTCATCTCTTCTTATGCCACCAACCCCAAGCCACTTTTAAATACATTTAAATCACTTATTTACCCTCCCTCACCTCCCCCACTAGCTGCTATCCGTGCACAAGAACTTGCTTCCTACTTCAAGCATAACATTGATAAAATGCGAGATTAAATGGTATGCTCTAACTCAGCCAGTGACCTGCTCAATTCCCTACCTGAACCCTCTGGCACTTTATCATCATTTGATCCCACAAGTGAAGATTAAGTATCAACACTCTTTTCATCCTCCTACTCTACTACCTCTCCTCTTGATCCTATACCCCCACAAGTCAGTAAAACTTTGTCTCCTGTGCTTATCCCAATTTTAATTAAAATCTGGAATCTCTCTCTCTCTCTCTCTCTCTCTCTGTCTACTGGTTTCTTTCCTTCTCTGTTTAAGCAAGCAGTGATTACTCCTATTCTGAAAAAACACAATTTTGACCCAAACACTCTCTCTAACTACTGTCCCATCTCTCAGCTCCCATGTCTCTCCAAGCTACTTGAAAGACTTGCCTACACTCGACTTACACACTTTCTTAACACCCACAATTTATTGGACCCACCTCAGTCAGGCTTTCATGCCCAACACTTCACAGAGACAGCACTGACCAAAGTAGTGAATGATCTGGTCACTGCTAGATCGAAAGGCCATTACAGACTTCTTATTCTTCTAGGTCTCTCAGCTGCTTTTGACACTATTGACCACTCTCTTCTCATACAAACACTAAAATCCCTAGTTCTTCAGAACACAGCCCTTACTTCATTCTCATACTACCTATCTAATCTCTCTTTCAGTGTTCACTTCTCTGATTCTACCTCCAATTCTATACCTCTATCAGTTGGATTACCGCAAGGCTCATTTTTAGGTCCTCTGCTTTTCTCAATCTATACCTCATCTCTTGGTAAACTAATCAGCTCCTTCAGATTTCAGTATCATTTGTACACTGATGATACTCAAATCTACCTATCCTCCCTAGATTTATAACAATCTGTATTGGCTCGTGTCACTGAATGCCTGTCTGCCATTTCATCTTGGATGTCATCTCGCCACCTCAAACTCAACATTTCCAAAACAGAATTAATTATTTTCCCACCAGCCAAGAGTAGTTATCAACCTGATATCTCTGTAACCGTTGATAATGCGACTATCTACCCTACCCCTCAAGCTCGCTGCCTAAGTGTCATCCATGACTCTGAACTGTCCTTTGTTCCACACATTCAGTCTGTCTCTTAATAATGTTACATGCACCTAAAAAACATATCCAAAATACATCCTTATCTTAAACAAGACACTGCAAAAACTCTAATCCATGCACTCATCATCTCCCGCATTGATTATTGCAATAGTCTCCTTACTGGTCTTTCCAAACATAGGCTCTCACCACTACAATCCATTTTAAATGCAGCTGCAAGGCTAATCTCCCTCGCTAGACATTCATCGTCTGCTGATCCGCTCTGTCAGTCCCTCCATTGGTTACCGGTATTCTACTTAAATATAATATACTTTTACTTACATACAAGGCTATTATCCAAACTGCACCATCATACATCTCTTCACTTATCTCAAAATATCTCCATACCAGACCTCTCCGCTCTGCACAAGATCTGCATCTCTCATCCACTCGTATTACTTGTTGCTACTCAAAATTACAGGACTTTATCCGGGCTTCCCCAACTCTGTGGAATGCCCTCCCATGCACAATAAGACTCACCTCTAGTCTCCAAACCTTTAAACGTTCCCTGAAAACTCACCTCATCAGACAAGCCTATCAAATTCCAGACCCACCCAAATAACCTTCAATTCTTCCCTATCTAATTACATCCTCTCTGTACAGTCCACATAACCTCACATATTTTGTCTTCCAACATTGCTGGGTGATCATATCATACAACCCATTAAGAACCTAGCAATCTGGTGAACCATTATGCAATAGGTAATATCTATCCTTGTGTATCAATGCCTATTTCCTTATAGATTGTGAGCTTGCGAGCAGGGCCTTCCTACCTCTATGTCTGTCTGTTCTTGCCCAGTTTTGTTCTGTAACAGTTGTTCTAATTGTAAAGCGCAACGGAATATGCTGCGCTATATAAGAAACTGCTAATAAAAAATAAATAAATATACTTTATAAACAGGGTATGTTAGTTTCAGTTGTTGCAACATTTGTTAACCATACGATATGCTTCCTGGTTTGAAGCTCATCTGCACACAGGCTTTTAAAGGTAAGACCAGCTATAAAAGGTAAAACTTTTTATAGTTGATATGCTTGGTGGTGATGGTGGTGGTCTTACCTTTAAAAGATCTAATGTTATAACAATTGCCATGTTTGTAATTCTGAGCGATATAGTAGGAGTGACCACATGGGGAAGATTTTGGAGCAGTTGGCCAGCTTAGCAAATGTTGCAACAACTGAATCTAACTTTGTCTATTTATAAAGTATAGGGAATACAGCTTGGAATGTCTACAATATACTGCTCAGTATATGGGGGGTAATTCCAAGTTGATCGCAGCAGGATTTTTGTTAGCAATTGGGCAAAACCATGGGGGTCATTCCGAGTTGTTCGCTCGCAAGGCGATTTTAGCAGAGTTGCTCACGCTAAGCCGCCGCCTACTGGGAGTGAATCTTAGCATCTTAAAATTGCGAACGATGTATTCGCAATATTGCGAATACACACCTCGTAGCAGTTTCTGAGTAGCTTCAGACTTACTCGGCATCTGCGATCAGTTCAGTGCTTGTCGTTCCTGGTTTGACGTCACAAACACTCCCAGCGTTCGCCCAGACACTCCCCCGTTTCTCCGGCCATTCCTGCGTTTTTTCCGGAAACGGTAGCGTTTTTTCCCACATGCCCATAAAACGGCCTGTTTCCGCCCAGAAACACCCACTTCCTGTCAATCACATTACGATCGACAGACCGATGAAAAAGCCGTGAGTAAAATTCCTAAGTGCATAGCAAATTTACTTGGCGCAGTCGCAGTGCGAACATTGCGCATGCGCATTAAGCGGAAAATCGCTGCGATGCGAACATTTTTACCGAGCGAACAACTCGGAAGGAGGGCCCATGTGCACTTCAGGGGAGGCAGATATAACATGTGCAGAGAGAGTAAGATTTGGGTGGGGTGTGTTCAATCTGCAATCTAATTTGCAGTGTAAAAATAAAGCAGCCAGTATTTACCCTGCACAGAAACAAAATAACCCACCCAAATCTTACTCTCTCTACACATGTTATATCTGCCTCCCCTGCAGTGCACATGGTTTTGCCCAATTGCTATCAAAAATCCTGCTGCGATCATCTTGGAATTACCCCATGGTTAGTGCAGAGCTTCTGTGATTTTTAGTTAAACAATGTGGTCACATATCACATGCACCCCAGATGTAGAAGTGGTGAGTACAGTGAATCAATGACTTTGGTTTATTTGATTAATGAATAAATCTTTTCATGATTGCATCTACTCATGCACTCCAGTGTTAGCTCATTGAATCCACCTTGTATCAGGTGGTTTCCCAGGTCTTTTTTTTTTTTAAATAATACTTTTAAATAAATTGATGATATAACTAATAGTTTAATATAACTAATAAAGTTGTGATGCTGTCTGGTCTATGGCTTTCCATAAACATGTGCACATGGTAGAGTTTAGTGGTAGTTCCATGAATGTTCCATAAACTACAGATACGGTATCTACAGAAAGTGTCAGATGCTTTTATTTAAAATTAATTATGCAAAGAACCTCAAAGACCTCCAACAAAAACATTTTTGAACCTCCACAGGCAACACTTCTAATCGTCCATCTAGCACAACCTCCAGCCAGAATCCCATTTTCATTCTTTATTTTTCGAGCTTCATCAAATGCTTTGTTCAAAAATGACCTTTATGTGGCAGATTTGTGATGGAAAAATGCAAAGATTCATAGTTCAACGGAAATCTTGCCTCTATCTCTTGAATGATAAACTGTACGGAAGAAAAAAAAAGTGATGACAGCAGATAGAAGACAAAAGTAAAAAAACAAAACGTAATTTGGAAAAGTATACTTATATGGCATAGGCAAATGCAGGGGGAGTTTACCACTGCCTGGAACCCTCCTCACCCCTCCCCCAACACACAATCACACACAGCCCAGCCTGCATCTATAAATATAATAATATACCTCAATAGCAGTAATATATAATACTAGAGCTACTGCCACAACACGCAGTATAAGAGACAAATGGGGCCACTTTTCATACATACATTATCCAGTGTACATACACCATGTACACAAAATTGTTGGGATTCCCCCCCCTCCATGTGTTATGTGCTCTGTACTTGGAACCCAGGAGATAGGGTGGCAGCAGAAGAGTTCCAAGTACAGATGCATAAAGCTGCGACAGAACTGGGATACGCAGCAATACCTAACAGGAATCCTGACTCCGTTGTCTCTCCCAAGTGGTCAGTCACTGCCTGCAAGACTATGGTTTCTTGGGCCCATGGCAGAAGCGTCTGACGGGTGGATTATGTCTGCCCGACTCTGATGCCCCCTGGTCTTAGTAGGTGACAAGACGTTAAACGAGACAGAGAGAGAACAGGGGGAAAACTAAGACAGACACACAAGAAAATCGGGAAGGGGGGGGGAAACACTAAAAAACAATAAACTAGTATATGTGCGGTGCGGCCACCATCAAAAATGTAACCAAGGTAATGCTGCCCGAAAACCAAACACAACACCGTCGTAATTCGGCGAGGACAGCAATAGCGGAAACCTCCACAGAGAAACACAAAAGCCAGAAAGTAAGAATAAATACAGCCACAGCCGTAAGGTGCAGCAGAGCCGCTACTCACGACACCGGTAAGGGTGCACGCAGAAGAAACAGGAACCCCAAGGCTGCAGATACAGGATAACAGGACTGGAAGGCTGGATAAAAATTCCAATGATCAGGCTCCGGACACCAGGACACAGGATACAGGATAAACTGGCTGCACAGGAACAATCCAGGGGCAGGACACAGCTCCACAGGAAGCTGACAGGTTCTCACTGAAGGTAGGAATGCAGGTGAAGAGTAATTAACTACGGATTCTGTCAGAACAGAGTACACAGGATTCTAGCTGGATACCACAAGGAATATAATAGCACCAATACAGGATTCCACTATCAGACAGGGACTGGACACAGATGCAATACTAGACATGAAACTGTCAAATACTATGAAAGAGGCAACATTCTAAAGGCCTAACAGCCATATATATGTACTACGGGATAGTACGTATATTATGCATACACATAATAATCACAATATCAAAGGTGACCTCTTATTCACTATTATAGTATAAAAGCATAAGAGAATACATTTTGTTTCTAGCTAGATGATACAGCATATTCATTTGAACTTTATACAGACTAAAAGTACAATAACAAATTAGTCAGCTGAAGAGCCACGTATACACATCCGAAAAGCTCATAGAGTCCAGTTTAATTCCTAATATGGACACATAGTTAAAGATCACGAGTGTCTCTTGATTGTCTTTGCCAGTTGTCCTAATATTGCATAACACTGTACTCAAGATGTATGAAATCATATGGGAGGGTAATAAGAATGGGGCGTAACTGTATGTTATAAAAATCATTGTGTTGACATGTTTCTGGGTTGATTAATTTTGACCCAGGCTAAGAGAATGTAGTCTCTAGACCTGTATATGGGCGTGGTCCTTAAATAAAATAAAATGTTCACTTGCTTTCTAAATCTGACTTCCATATAGTCATTTAATTAACATTAACTTAAACAACAACAACATGGTAAAATTAGTATTTAAAAATTTGGGCGCTCGTCCGGGACCTATAAGTCTAAGGGGTATATGCAATTGCGGTCGAATTCCCGAAATTGTCGAAAAACTGGACTTTTTCGCCCAAAAAAAAAAAATCGACAATGCACTTCTGTACTTTCCGTCAAAAAAACGGACTTTCCAAATTCGACTTTTTGAAATTCGACATTTGTCAAATTCGACATTTCTGCAATGGTACAAATGCGTCAATTCGCCAAAAGTATATTCAATTGAAGTTTGGAAATTCGACAACAGTGCTTTTAGACAGTAAATTCGTCATTTTCAATCCGCCACACTTTGGTGGCGGAATCTAATAAAAAAATGTAAAAACATGTTTTTTTTGGTGTTTTTTTTATTGGTAATAGCAAATCTATTTATATTAGAAGGGATTAGGTACTTGGTTTGTCTATTTTGGAGGCACAAGTATTATTTATATATTTTTAAAAATATATATTTTTTTTAAATGGAATGGTAAAAATCAGAAAAAAAAATTGCGTGGGGTCCCCCCTCCTAAGCATAACCAGCCTCGGGCTCTTCGAGCCGGTCCTGGTTCTAAAAATCCAGGGAAAAAAATGACAGGGGATCCCCCGTATTTTTAAAACCAGCACCGGGCTCTGCGCCTGGTGCTGGTGCAAAAAATACGGGTTACAAAAAGAGTAGGGGTACCCCGTATTTTTTACACCAGCATCGGGCTCCACTAGCTGGACAGATAATGCCACAGCCGGGGGTCACTTTTATACAGCGCCCTGCGGCCGTGGCATTAAATATCCAACTAGTCACCCCTGGCTGGGGTACCCTGGGGGAGTAGGGACCCCTTCAATCAAGGGGTCCCACCCTAGCCACCCAAGGGCCAGGGGTGAAGCCCGAGGCTGTCCCCCCCATCCAAGGGCTGCGGATGGGGGGCTGATAGCCTTGAGAAAAATGAAAGAATATTGTTTTTTCCAGTAGTACTACAAGTCCCAGCAAGCCTCCCCTGCAAGCTGGTACTTGGAGAACCACAAGTACCAACATGCGGGAGAAAAGCGGGCCCGCTGGTACCTGTAGTTCTACTGGAAAAAAAATACCCAAATAAAAACAGGACACGCACACCTTGAAAGTACAACTTTATTTCACACATGTTGACATACTTACCTATGTTCACACGCCAACCTCTGTCCACTTGTCCAAGTAGAATCCACGTGTACCTGTGAATAAAATTATACTCCTGATCCAGATCCAGTGTCCAGATTATAATCCACGTACTTGGCAAAAAAAAAAAAACGAACACCCGGACCAAACGGACTGAAAGGGGTCCCATGTTTACACACGAAAGCAGAGACCCCCCGTGACTGCTGTCACAGAAAGGTATCTTCAGCCAATCAGCGAGTGCAACGTCCTGGCACTCTGCTGATTGGCTATGCGCGTCTGAGCTGTCAGACAGCGCATCGCAAAGCCTCTCCATTATATTCAATGGTGGGAACTTTGCGGACAGCGGTGGGGTGCGATGCGCTGTCTGACAGCAGACGCGCATACAGCCAATCAGGAGAGTGCCACGAAGTAGCGCTTCCTGATTGGCTGAAGGGACCTTCTGTGAGCAGTCACGGGGGGTCTCTGCATTCGTGGAAAGGGGTCCCATGTGTAAACATGGGACGCCTTTCAGTCCGTTTGGTTCGGGTGTTCGTTTTTTTTTCCCCCAAGTATGTGGATTATAATCTGGACACTGGATCAGGTGAGTATAATTTTATTCACAGGTACACGTGGATTGTACTTGGACAAGTGGACAGAGGTCGGCGTGTGAACATAGGTAAGTATGTGTGTGTCGACATGTGTGAAATAAAGTTGTACTTTCAAGGTGTGCGTGTCCTATTTTTATTTGGGTATTCTTTTTCCAGTAGAACTACAGGTACCAGCGGGCCCGTTTTTCACCCGCATGCTGGTACTTGTGGTTCTCCAAGTACCAGCTTGCGGGGGAGGCTTGCTGGGACTTGTAGCACTACTGGAAAAAAACAATATTCTTTCATTTTTCTCAAGGCTATCAGCCCCCCATCCGCAGCCCTTGGATGGGGGGGACAGCCTCGGGCTTCACCCCTGGCCTTTGGATAGCTGGGGGGGACCCCTTGATTGAAGGGGTCCCCACTCCCCCAGGGTACCCCGGCCAGGGGTGACTAGTTGGATATTTAATGCCACGGCCGCAGGGCGCTGTATAAAAGTGACCCCCGGCTGTGGCATTATCTGTCCAGCTAGTGGAGCCCGATGCTGGTGTAAAAAATATGGGGGACCCCTACTCTTTTTGTCCCCCGTATTTTTTGCACCAGCACTAGGCGCAGAGCCCGGTGCTGGTTTTAAAAATACGGGGGATCCCCTGTCAGTTTTTTCCCCGGATTTTTAGAACCAGGACTGGCTTGAAGAGCCCGAGGCTGGTTATGCTTTGGAGTGGGAACCCCACGCAATTTTTTTTCAGGTTTTTTCCCGTTTTTTAAAAATCGGATCAAAATCCGTCAAATCGGCCATTTTTCGACAGCGGGACTGTCGAATCCGTTTTTTATTGAATATGTTGAATTTCGGCACCCACTTGCCGGAATTCGACGGTCGAATTGTGTCGAATTAAAAAACGGGCGAAAAATTGCCGCGATTCGCCGCTAATTGCATATACCCCTAAATCTTTTCATCAAATTCTCAAAGGGGTGTGCCAGCCAGCTAGCCAGCAGCTGAGGATGGAAGGATTATCCGAGGATCATTACAGCACTGGTAAGTATAGAATATCATGGTATGTGCTATATTCCAGTACATGCTGTTTCTATACCTGCCAGCTGTCTGTGTGGATTTTATTTTAATAATATAAAAATTAGAAGTGAGGAGATTGACTAAGCTAGGAAAATAACTCAGGGACCTGTTTGTTGTTGTGTAAATGTGGAAAATTTAATCCAAAAGTTGTGATATTGAAAAAAAAAAATAGAAACCTCTGTTTTTCAACCTATGAGTAATTGTATAAGTAAATGCTTTGGCCTCTTTCACGGGGTTTGGATGAGTTCCAATCTGAGCTCACAGTATTACGGGGGGCCCATCGTTAACGCTGTGAGTGTCAGATAAAATAAGGGCCAAAGTAATGTGAAAACACATAGATCACCTCCCTCTTAAATAGACATACGTGTGCAACAATGTAAATAAAAATAAATAGGGTGATTACCCGCGGTTACAGTTGATTATAAGTAATTTGATTTAAATTTTATACTGTAATAATGTGCCGCTGCTGATTGTTTTAACCATATATAAATTATGGTAAATAACGAAATCTGCGGACTAGAGTCCAAAGTATATTCCGAGTCTGTTTGCTAACCTTGTTTATTAACATTGTTGATTGTGCACAAAAGAATTGAGCAACTCTAAAGAGGTGTGTTGCTTTGTGATTATAGTTGTAATTAAGGGTGTACTGCCGCTTTCAGAAACAGACGTGTTGCGTGTGTGAAGTGCAGGCTGATCTGGATGACAGCCAATATCTCCGCGTATGAAAGGGCAGGAAGGATTAACCCTAAGTGTGTATCATGTTATGGGGAAAAAATATTCCATATATGCACCGATTTCGTGTAGTACTGCGACCAAGAGGTACAGTCTACAAAAAATGTGGGGAAAAAACAAACAAACAAACAATATTGTGCATTTCAATTATGCTGTATAATTTTGGCCTGATCAACCAATGCAAGCGTATATTGAAATCTGCAAAATATTGAAGTTTGCAAACTGTTTTTTATTATTATTTAATCTATTGGCGCCCAACGTATAAAAAAAGACTATAAATCTATGGTACCAGATGGCCCGCCCCCTGCGCTGTGAAACTGTATGTCATTTTGTGTTTTATGGTGTCTTGTATGTCGAACATGAAAGTTCAATGTTTGTTCTGTTATGTATATTCTCTGATCTGTGTCTTACAGAAACTTTCTGTCTGTAACTGTTTGGCATGTTTACAAGTCTTGTGAATAATGTTTATATATGTGGTAAACTGAAAAATGAAAATAGAATTAAAAATTTGAGAATGTCCGTGTTCAAATAGCTTTTGGCAGATCTAAAAAAATGTATAGTTAAATATGTGTTTATCTGGTGTTATTATTTAACTATGAAGCAAAGTTTTCCATATGGTATTGTTTAATACGTAAATATTCTTTAATGCAATATATTGTGAGAAGGTCTGCCAGCAAATTAATGGCTGGATGCCGTGTGTTGTATTGCGATATAAAGGAAAATAAAGTTTGTTTTTTTTCCTGTAAAAAAAAAAAGCCTTCAGTTTCCAATGCTGTGTAGCACGGAAAGCTAGGAAGCTGTGACAGCCCAGACTTGTGCCCCCCACTTCCAGCAGCATAAGCCATGATGTAGTAAAGCAAAAAAAAGTGTTTAGTAAGTTTTGACCTTTTTTTCATCTAATGAGATGGATCATAATAAGCATAAGCAGTACTCTAAATATGTTTTGTGCTACAAATGCTGTTGAAAGACAATAATTTGCAATTTTAAATGTTTGTTATACAAACAATCTACTCTAGTTTTTAACATAAAAACTAATTTAGTTAACTGATATCTTAAACAGATAGTCTGTAAAAAGAGCTGCCAATAATAAAAAAAGGGTGTAGTTACAGGAGCATAACTGTATTAAAAAAAAATCCCAGCAGCGTATACAGGCTAGAAATGTCAGTGAAGCTGTCCGTCTTCTGGCGCACTACAGGCACCAGGAATGCTCTCTCCCCCTCCTGTTTTCATTCCCCCTCCCTTCAAAGCGTACAAAGCTAAAAGATCTGCATCTGGCAGATAGTCAAGACTATGCCCCATCGCTGCAAACAGATTTCTCCCTCCCAGATGTGGGCTGTACGGGGGGGGGGGGGGGGTTTCAAAGCAGCAGCTAGAATCATAGGGAAAGATAAAGGTATCATTCTGTAAAGTATATGCTGTAAATCACAGATTGCTACAAGCAATTAATCACTACGATTCCAGTATTAACATACTTTTAGGCAATTCTTCAAATTTATTTGAAAGAAACCTAATTTGTAAGTTACAGTGTAAAATATACTGTATCACGGATGAGGTATTACTGCAAATTCCAAAAAGTATAAAGTAGGGACAGATTCAGTTGGATACATAGCATATATATATATATATATATATATATATATATCACTTACCCTGTGATTCTATGAATGAAGGTAAAGGATATGCTTGCTAAAATCCATAACAAAAAATAGGCATTAATATTAAGATGCTAACTGGTGCATAGTTGTCCTCCAGATTGCAAAGGTTCTTAGTGGACTGCACGATATGCCGTGTTGAACCAGGTTCCGTATACAGATAATGTGAGCGGTTTTGATAAGTTTGTCTGAATAAGTAAGTTTTCAGGGTATGCTTGTATGTGGCAATGCATTCCATAGAATAGATGCAGTGCAAGGAAAGTTTGTAGTTGTGCATGGGAGCAAGTAATGAGTGTGAATGAGAAACGTAGATCTTGTAAAAAAAGGACTGGGTGGACTGGCCAGTCTAAAAAATATTTTGAGAGAAGCAAAAAAATGTATAGCATATTGATGTAGTATAATTACTAACCTTGTGTGTAAGTAATGGTAAAATACAGACTACCCAATAAAAAAATGTAATGTTGATAAAATAAATTACACTGTATTGGACTAGATTAAGCAAAAGATTTATAGACAATCTTTCTTTTGTACTTGCAAAAATAACCTACATTCTTTTGTACCTACAGATGGTTTGCCCAATATGTGAATGATCTACTGTGGTGCTTTAAATTATTTAAAGTGTTGGTGTCAAATACTGAACAGTTGTGTTTTCTTGCAGAACAGGACACAAGGTGTCGCAAGACAAAATTCAACGGTGTGCTGACATAGTTAACTACCTAGGTCACTATTTGGCACTAGGCCAAAGACAGTTAAAACCCTCAGAGGGTGGAGCCTTGGTACACATTTATTAATAGATATATATGTATAACCAAATGATAAATCTCTGAATACAGTAATTTTTTTGTAAGTGCTATGTGCATGCATTCAAGTTCATAACCAAAGAAATTATAGAAGTTAATACAATATTACACTTTATCATGAATAAGAGATTATGGATACACAGTCAGAGCCAAACCATCAATTTATGTATAAGCAAGAACAAACAAAAAATGTTTAGAACTGTGGTTAAGCAGTAGATTTTGTATGATGTGTACATCTTACCTCTGACTGTATACAACTTTAATACAGCTGCATACTTGTCTTCCTCACCCCCAAAAGTGGGGAGTATAAGGAATATAATGTGGATGAGTAAGACAATTATAAAGAATTACATTGCATTTAAAACAGTAGCAGGAGAATACTTTCTCTAGCATCCATAGGGGATAATGGGATGGTGAATTACAGTGTGTTAACTGAAATTAGTATGGGAATTAGTGAATTAGTATTAATAATAATAAAGTGTTGCTGCCAACTTTTACTATGGGAAATGTCATGAGTTATGCAAATCTAAGGGTAACTAGGAAATAGATTCACAAGCTTTCTATGGTAGGATGAGGTTTAATGGAGAAATATACATTGTGTTCTAGCATTTGACCAAAATAACAAATTATGTGATAATGAGAGGGATAGTGATGGTGATAAAGAAAGCTATAGCATGTTTACCGCAGATGTTTGGGTTGATTAAAAACAACATTGTTTTAATACAACATAGTTTAATGCTAAAAAAGGAACTATAGTATGTGTAACAGGTGTTAAGGGGTAAAGTAAAGCAACAGAGTTTGCTGCGCTATTTGAGAAATGAATAATATGGCCAGATGTGTGATCTATTGTTTCAAAGACAGTAAAGTTTCTTTACTGATAGAAAGAGTTTATAGGAGTTTGGAAAATAATTTCAATTAATATGTGTAATGTTGAGAATAAAAAGTCATAATTTGACAGGGAAGGTTTAAAGAATTAAGTATTATTAATCTACAAAAGAGACAGGAAAGGCAGAATTTGAATCATGGCAGGGTCCAATCGTTGGTTCAGTAGTGGTATAATTACACCTAAGCCTCTGCTTAGTCTCTCTTCTATATAATTTTTTTGTTATTCTTTTTGGAATCCAGCAAATATATATTATCCAGAGACTGATTCAAAGCTACAAAATGATTTAACGGTTCAAATGTGTCACGCAAATTATTTAAACAGTTACAAGAATATCAAAAGCTGCAAGAACCTTGAAAGGATATTTAACCAACATCAGTCCGGCACAGGACAAATCACTAAGAGAGTGAAGACGGTGTTATGGTGAGAAGTTGCTTATGTTTCGGTTCCATTACAGATCGCATAGGATGGTCCTTGGCAAGTACCGCTGACTACTGATACAGCCGTTGCAAAGGCTGCAGAAGAAGGACACCTAGATCCATGAGCTTGCAATGAAATCAAAAGGTCAGAGACCAGAGCTTAAAGGAACCTAAAACTAAAAACAATTTTATGAAGGTACAGAGACTTTTACTACTGTTACTACCACAGAGTTGTATTTAAATGAACCCTTCAATCGAGATGGAGATGATTATGATAATTGATAATAGACTATGTGCTCACTGCTTATAAGCTAATATCCTACAGAACTTTTAACATTTTTGAAAGTATACGGGAGCGATGTTATCTATAACAGCATTAGGACTTGATATCTTTTTCTTTGAAGAGAGAGCAAGCAGACGTGTGGTGTAGGTATGAGTACTCATCCATTATTGTGGATAAAAATTATTTCAATAAGACCCTTCCGTCCTCTTTTCTAAAAACGTGGTTGTGAGTATTATACTCCACTTAAAGATAGATGTATAGATTAATGTATGGATAATTTAATTTAGGATATTATTCTGAGGAGTATCCTGTCCAGCAGTACCATTAATTGGTGGAAAGATTTTGGGTAATGCTGCTACATAAATGTTATTGCTAATTATTATTATTATTATTATTATAATTGTTAGATATGTATACAAAGACACCAGCATTGTATAGTAGCAGGCCAAAGTTCTCTATGTAAATTACATTTGATGGGATTACCAAAACTTTATAGAGTTGTGATAATAGTGAAACAGTTACATGTGTATAAGATACAACAGTATCTCAAGATAGAACCACTAGGGGTGGTCTTCTGTTTGCCGGCGGTCGGGCTCCCGGCGCTCAGTATACCGGCGCCGGGAGCCCGACCGCCGGCTTACCGACACTTATTTTCCCTCGTGGGGGTCCACGACCCCCATAGAGGGAGAATAAAATAGTGTGGCGCGCGTAGCGCGCCACCGTGCCCGTAGCGTGGCGAGCGCAGCGAGCCCGCAAGGGGCTCATTTGCGCTCGCCAAGCTGTCGGTAAGCCGGCGGTCGGGCTCCCGGCGCCGGGATGCTGGTCGCCGGGAGCCCGACCGCCGGCCACCCGTAGTGAACCCAACCACTAGTGATAATATCAGCTACACATATGGAGTGTATTTCATTTAATGGAAATAAAATAGGTAAAAAATACAGGAAAAATTAACTTATGCAGATAGGAAAGGTTGATTTAAGGGAATGTGAAAGGATTGTTACAATATACAAACCTAATGTTTCTAGATGTGCTAGATATAATGAGTTAGATATATATAAAAGTAATGGTTACATAGGATGTTCATTAAAGTTTATGATTTAGTAAATGTACTTTACCAGGAGTAGATTCAAAGGCTAAAGGAGATATCATACATAATGGAGAATGTTAGTTGTCACTATGTCCTTAGGATATGATATACAATTGGTTACCTATTAATTCTGAAGATGTTTGTTATTTAAGAAAATTAATTTAGAAATTTTATACAAAAACACATAATAACTTGAGAAAAGTTTTCTTGAGGGATGAACTACTCCTAAAAAGAGTAATTGACTCAGTAATCAGGAAACATGTTACTGCCACCAGAGCATCAATAAAACCTTTAATTGGTGGAGGTGCCGCTATTAAGTTCTCCTATGGCTAATGGAGTTTATGATTAATCAACTGGGAGTTGACATTTTATTTCATCTAAAGTTATTGATAACATGACTGAACTTTATGATAGAACATTCCAGAACATTGGACATGATCTATTACGATACCACATTGTTCTACATTCTTTAATACCACAAATTGGAGGATATTGTTGATTTCCGGGAACAGCACTTTGAGTTCACTGCTGTGCTTATTTGACCAATGACATTACAGATCCGGATACGTGTATTTCCAAGTATATAAAGGCGGCCCAAGATATAAAAGAAGAACTTTAACAAAGACATTATGATATGGACTGGAAAGGATAAATGTTTGAATCCTAGTATTCAATTTTCAGGATTAGGAAAATGTTGTTTAAGTATATTGTATGTGATGATGTATTCTGTGATGAGGTTTATTCTTTGGTGACCCCGACGTGATTATAGCCATTCTTTTGATGTACACTGCCTACAGGTGTGGCCTATGTTGTATTTAAAAGGCTACTGCCAGACGCAAAATAGCAATCCTACATGAAATGAGTGTTAGCCAAACTATGCGTTCCCAGAAATTCCCCTGAGATGACAGGGCACATGGATAATGTCCCTGATCAGAGGGTGGAACTGTCAAATACTGTGACAGAGGCAACATTATAAAGGCCTAACAGCCATATATATGTACTACGGGATAGTACGTATATTATGCATACACATAATATTCACAATATCAAAGGTGACCTCATATTCACCATTATAGTATAAAAGCATAAGAGAATCCATTTTGTTTCTAGCTAGATGATACAGCATATTCATTTGAACTTTATACAGACTAAAAGTACAATAACAAATTAGTCAGCTGAAGAGCCACGTACACACATCCGAAAAGCTCATAGAGTCCAGTTTAATTCCTAATATGGACACATAGTTAAAGATCATGAGTGTCTCTTGATTGTCTTTGCCAATTGTCCTAATATTGCATAACACTGTACTCAAGATGTATGAAATCATATGGGAGGGTTATAAGAATGGGGAGTAACTGTATGTTATAAAAATCATTGTGTTGACATGTTTCTGGGTTGATTCATTGTGACCCAGGCTAAGAGAATGTAGTCTCTAGACCTGTATATGGGCGTGGTCCTTAAATAAAATAAAATGTTCACTTGCTTTCTTAATCTGACTTCCATATAGTCATTTAATTAACATTAACTTAAACAACAACAACATGGTAAAATTAGTATTTAACAAAACTAACCATGAACATCAGGTATCATAACAAACTTCTATCACTAGCACTGGACTGCAGGGCTAGCTGGGTAATAAGGGAAGCACACCCCAATCAGAATGGCTGGAAGCCAGGCACAAGGTAATGGCCAAAATACTGTCAGGTGAGGTTACACAGACAAGAGCCAGACTGCAGTACACAGACGCACCACATAATGACCAAATATCTGACAGGTAAGGCTTAACACATAAAAAACAGGCTGCGGTTACACAGACTCACCACCGGCGGCCAACAAGAGTCTTCTAAACAAGTACAAGAGAAATCCTGGCATGCAAATAGAACTATAACATAAAATTCATGAACAGAAAGCAAACAAGAATGAACCACTGCTTGTGGTTCATAACAGTACCCCCTCCTTAAAGATGGACTCCGGACACACCATAAAAGCCAAGGGGAACAGAACAGAAGTATAACATAAATACATAATCAAAATGCAAAACAGGAATGAGCCACTGCCGTGGTTCATAACACCATGCTAGTGAATTTGTGTGCTCCTGCAGCAGACACGTGTTTGTAAAGGTAGAAGACAGGTGCAGGGCACTGATTAGAGCATTTGCTAATGAAATGGCTTGCTGGAAGGAGTTAAGTTTACAGGGCGACATTGGACTGGTATACAGGAAATTCTGTAACCTGGATGGACTGACCAGCTCAGAGTACAGATCTAATCCACACTGAGAACCTCTGGGATGGATTGGGATAGACTGCTGTCAATGATTTCGTCAATCACCTCACAGCTCAAAATATTGTTTGCCAATATAGGGCAAAGGGCTTGCTGGCTAAACTAAGCAACAGGGCAGCAGCAAAAACACACAGCAGTTTAAAAGACTATAGCACATCTTTTAAACATTGCCACAAAGCAGTGGCAGACAGGATGACATTTTAATAAACTATACGGCCCCATAGAAAGAATATTCTGAAAAGAAGAGCCCCAGGGAAGTACAGAGAAATGGAGGTGGAGTATGTTTGTAGTGGAAGGCAGGGGAAGGAAGGAAGGAAGGAAGGAAGGAAGGAAGGAAGGAAGGAAGGAAGGAAGGAAGGAAGGAAGGAAGGAAGGAAGGAAGGAAGGAAGGATTAATTTGTTAGCCAATTTAATTGAATTGTTTGATTGACTAAGTTAATTTATGAGGGAAGAGGGGGTAAGTATGGCCAGCAGGTCAGCCAACAATGTTCTATTTATCCATTGTTGGGAATTCTTGGCTATTAACATTCCTCTTCAACTGTTGCCAGAAATCCTTGGCTATTAACATTGCTCTTCAACCCTTGTCAGGAATCCTTGGCTATTAACATTACTCTTCAACCCTTGTCAGAATTCCTTGGCTGTTGTATTGACATTGTATTCTTTGTAGGTTCAAATGTATTGCAAATTAGTAATGTATTAGGGCAATAACCAATAAAAATGTTTGTCTGTGCAAAAAAGACTATATCCAATGACCCCAACAATACAGGCCGTTATGAAAAGTGGTGTAAGATGGAATTGTACTTGTGCCCTCCAACCCACCCATTTGTTGTATATTAAAAGGGAAATGCACAGTTTAACAAACCATACACTTCAGCAACAGGACTGCTGCTTTAATGCAGAAGTGCTTGGTGTGTTTGGGACTCAACAAAATATTTTTTTGGAAGGACTACCTCCGATCATTAATGAGGAGGTTGATGATGAGGGTTTTGGTAGTGAAGATTGCATGTGCTGTTCCAAACTGCTGGTAACTGATACTGAATATATTATTATTTTACAAATTATTATATATTTGTTAAATAAGTTGCATGATCTCACTGCAAATGACATAACTGGGAGGAGGTGTCTAGATGGTTAACATCCCTACTTCTACTAACTATGGCCTCACAAATGGTACAAATTTCTTCACAAACATTGTCAGGATTTGGATAAAAATAATCCCACACCCAAGAGGTGGCTTTTTTGGTGTTATGACCAGGCATCACAATGGCTTTCTTTTTAATACGGGCAAGAACTACTGCTACTAGTGGCTGATTTACACAAACAGCATCCTCATCATCAAAAGCCTCATTAGCATCAGATAGTACACAAATATCCTCCTCATCTTGTTGTACTTCCACACTAGCATCCCCAATAGCTATTAAGTCACCATCTTTACTTTTATTGCTCATCCCCACATTTGCAGAGGGTGCAGACATGGTGGAAGGAGGATCTCCATGAGTACACTGTCAGAAATGTCAGATTTCATACATAGCTAACATGGACACCCCTAGACTCTCCTCAGGGATTTGTGAACACACAGTTTGTTCTTCATCCTTAGTGTTCTTTTTTGGGCACTGATTGTATGTTTTAGAAATAAACTTTCTGTTCCTTTGTCCACCTTTTGTAAATGTTAAAGTACTATCATAACTGGCAGCAGCCACAGTACTAGTACTGGGTCGCTGCTCCTGCTCTTCTTTCAACTGATCCATATTGACTCACAGTGCTATTAGTAAGTAACGGTGGCACCTACTGAATGTTGTTTTTTAAGTAGTGACGTGCTGAGAGGTAAGTGGCTGGGGAGGCACTGGCTAGTATCAGAGCCAGATTTACACACACATATGTGAACCCCAGGGTTCATCTGGTCATTATACAAAGATGCAGCAGTATATACTGCCAGAAATTTTAGGAGTTTTGATCAGTGATGTGCACTCAGGTGAGGCAGGTAAGTCATCTGTCATTCTCAAGTATGCTTCAGAGTTTTGACTAAAAATGATTAGAATAATACATAGACGATATTTATAATATCTTCTTTGTATTTTTCTTATTATTTTTATAGTCAAAACTGGAGGATGACAGGAGAGACACTTACCTGCCTCACGTGACTGCACATCCCTGTTTGCAAGTACAGTGCCTAAATAACACACACATTTGTTTTAACTTTGCAGTAATAAAGGTGGCTCCTATACTGAATGATATAACCCTTCTATTATGAGATGTGTCATGAGTGCAGTAATCACTTAACCTTATACTCTAAAGTGAAATAAAGACATGGAGACGTAGATTTGGTAAAGAAACTGTTAGTTAATTTATTTAAAGCATTAAGATAATTTAAAGTTGTATGGTGGCAAAGAAAGGACGGACAGAAATCAGCCAATCTGCAATGCCCAAACAACGCCAACAACAAGCATTGCAGGCGGATACCACCCATCGCACACAATCACAACAATATAACCATTTATAAGCAACCAAAGGTATCCACTCACCCTCTACCTTGACTACCCACCTGTTTGTGTGATGATACTTCCCCCGTTAAGGTCGTACAGCCAACTACCAGTCAACCAAGGGATTGCACCTCAACTAAACAATTGCACCCGGACTGGTGACCTGCTGTTCTTTCCCGCCACAACAGAAGCCAACACACAAAAAACTGCAACCATAAACCAAAACCAAAAAAGGGGAGGGAGGGAAGCTAGAAATCAAAGAGGCTTTGGCCTATAAATCAATCAATCAATCAATCAATCAATCAATCCCCTAAATAGACTTTCACTAGAAACATGCCCCTGCCTTGCAATAGGCTACCAAATAAGATTGATTAGCAGCCACGCCAGCCCCATCCTAGAGGTTTAACAACCCTCTTTTCATATGCAATCATTTGGTTTCTCTTTTCTACACACACACGTTATTTTTTTAACACTCGGCGGCACCTATATTGAATGTTATATTTTATGTACACTGCCTGAACCCGTCCTGAGAACACATTTTTTTTTTATAATGATGATTTTCCTAACACTGACAGAGCCACGGTGCTGCAGCCCACAGCCCTTCGTAGATTACACTAACACAGTAGCCCGCATCACTTTACTGATGAGACTGAGGGCTTCCATGACGCCGTACATCCCTCCTCTTACCGCTTCTATACTAATTGACGGGAGCCTCCCGGAAGCTGCGGGAGGCTCCCGTTTTTTGGGGTAGCCCCCCGCACCCCCAAAAGAGTGGGCAGGTCTCCCGCATCCTGCTCGCACCCTAGTGATGCGGCAGGAAGGAGAGATAATCTCCCGTATTCGCGGGTCTGTCGGGTGGGGAAGGGGTTAAAATGAAGCAAATTGCGTCATTTTAGCCCCGCGGACCCGCGAATCGCGGCATTTTCCGATGTGGGGGGCGGTGCTTGGTGATGTCACAGTCCGGCCCCGCCCCCCGAATACTCCTTCTACGTCTCCTCTCCGGGCTTCTCCCGGAGAGGAGAAATATAATGTAGGCAAGTATGATTTACATACGCAATTAGTATCGTAAAGAGCTGCCCTCTACGATGCCCTTACTTCCGGATTTCAGCCCCGGGAATCCCTTTGCGCATGCACAGTGGGACGTGGCGGCTGTGGGGGGTGCTTGAAGGCATCCGATTGGATCTGTCTCAGAGGAAATTGTGGAATGAAGCCCATAGGCTTGGTACATAGGGGAATTGTGGCCAAGTCTGAAAATGGAGGGTTTGAGATGCATTTACCCTTTAGTACATCCTGCCTGAATCTGACACAGTCACAGTAAGTGCTGCAATTTAAATACACATAAACTTTCTATCAGCCGATGTCGGACCGCATGACATCATTACACAATAATCTTACCACTAAATGTGAACTCAACTTATCTAGAAATAACAACACAGAGAAATAACGACACAAAGCACTGAAATGCCATTAAAATCGGTCAACCGTTATTTCTTTTAATTATAATACTTAAACTAAGTATGGTGGCAAATAAGAAAGAACGGTCAGATCAGCAGTGACCTTACGACTTATTGCCGCTACGCATGTCCATGACGTGACTTTATTTATCTCATTGGCTACGCAAATAAGCGCTGAGTCTCCAACTCTCTCCCCAATACACCGTAATAGGGCCGGCCAGACAGCCAAGCCCAATGACCCCCGGTAAGGAGGGCCAATGTATTGGGCAAAGAGCACAGCTCCAAACAGTGGCCCAATAGCCACTGTAACCACCGTTCTTTCCCGCCACACACCGGCTCTGCAGGAGCTGGTGCCGCCACCATACTACAACACAAATAACTATACCATAACTAACTCAAGCCATACCTTCATCCGTCAAATGGACGCCAGCATTTCTCAATAAATGGGCATCCTTAACGAATAAGTAGGTGGGAGACTACTGTGCCAGCAAAATCCTAACCACACTACGGGAATGGCCAGGGGAGGAGAGGGGAACAACCTGTTCCGAAGTGAAAACCTGCTACAAAGGGCGCAAGCCAATAGCGCCCCCCGGGTTCTCAGGAGAAAATCAGGGCAAAATTCAACGGGACCCTCACCATTCAAAAGGTGACGAGTAGCCAAAAAAGGCTACAGGTCAAGTTCAGTAGAGGAAAAACAAGATGTAGTGGAGGACACCCTCGCAGACTTACACAGAAAATTACATGCAGCCAAGCGAAAGCACCCCCGCCCCGCTGGCACGGCGCCCATTGCTCCACAAGCGAACTGAAGCAAAACAAAACTGAAAATTAAACTTTAGCCAAACCCCTGGAAGGGCAAGGCCTGATAGTGGACATAAACTGTATAGGCATTGGATTACCAGTGACCAAGCGATTTATTCTCGGCGTCTGAGAAACCCAAGGATGCTGCCGTTGTCACAGCCCCAATGCAAAAGGAATGCGTGCCATATATTGATGGCAACAATCCCAACACAAGGAGGCAATTCCACCAAAAGTGGTAGACTGTCAAAGGGGACCCATCAAGGTGCAGGAACCAACGCTCAGCCATCACGAGGCCGTGAACCACAGTACGCATGAGCCAATGTGTTAGGGCAGGCGGGTAAGGTAACCCAACGCCTGCGCCCCAGCCGCCCGCGCTCAATAACTGCTACCCAACGAGTGAACGTTGCCCGATATTTTACTAGCCTGGAACGTGATGCGCAACAAAGTGTACATTAATATGCAAGCAGCGCAAGACCAGATGGGCGAACAAGTGAAGAATGGGGAGCGAAGATGATCACGGCCCGTTGATAGCCTGAACCATGCCCAGATTGTCCCACCAGAAGACCACGTGCCGGTCTCTAACCCGTTCACCCCACAGCTCCAATGCAACTACAATGGGAAAAAGTTCCAGCAACAAAAGGTTTCGAGTTAAGCCCCAGTGAAACCAGAAATCCGGCCAAGGGGCAACGGACCATCAGGTATGCACCGTATCCCCAGGAGCCTGACGCATCGGTGAACAACTGGATACCTGGACTGTGGACCGTGTTTGACAGCCAAATGGATACACCATTAAACTCACTTAAAAAGGAAACCCAAATGCGCAGATCCCTGCAAAGCTCGGATGACAACCTAATGAAGGGATGTGGCCGTCGCACGCTCCAATTTGCAACTAAAAAATCCTACCCATCGGAATGACCCGGCAAGCAAAATTGAAAAGACAGAGAAGGGACTGGCACTGGCGCAAGGTAACCTTGCCACCTGCCAATGCCCTCTCAATCCCTCCGCACAGTTTGGCAACTTTGTCTAAGGGCAAATAGCAGCAGGCCACCGCAGTATCTATTTCAATGCCTAGATACGAGAAGCAAGTGCAGGGAGCCTCACATTTGTCTGGAGCGATCGGTACCCCAAATTCTGAAAAGAGTGCTTTCAAGGAGAAAAGTAAACGCGCACACCTGTCTGAATTGTAAGGTCCTATGCACAGGAAATCATCCAGATAGTGGGTGACTCCCGTTTCACCCATCCCAGCGCAAATGCACCAATGGAGAAACAAACTAAAAGCCTCAAAAAAAGCGCAGGAGACCGAGCAACCCATGGGAAGGCATTTGATGATGCAAAATCCGCCATCTAGCCTAAAGCCCGTGAAACAAAACGAATCAGTGCAATGGCAAAAGACGAAATGCAGATTTAACATCAATTTTACCCAATAACGCATGCCTGCCGCTCTGACTAAGTGCAACGCATTATCAAACAACTGATATGTAACCAAGGATAGCGCTGAGGGGATTGCATCATTAACTGATGCGCCAAGCAGGAAAGACAGGTGCTGGATTAGTCTAAATGCGGACAGATGGGGGGGGGGGTGCAAATTCCTACCCCTGGGTATCCGCCCGGCACACTAAAAATTACCTGTAACCATACCTGAACCTATCTGGTAATAGAAATTCAGTGCATTAGTCACACATGTTTGCAAATGCATGTTTAGCTGCTGAGCCACTTCACGGCTTCCCAAATACTGCTCCCATTCAGTATTTGCACCTGATATATAAATATCTCCAGGAATGACGGAGCAACTGACATTTTTTGTCTGCTTGTGTGTGAGAGGCATTGAATGGGAGCAGAAGGCATGCTGTTCCTTGTAGTGCCTATGGGAGATCCTGGGGGTTGCTCCCGGGTAAGTTAGCTCTCTGTCTGGATATGTTTTAGTAATAGCCTTTATCATGAGGCCTACTGTAGACAAATTACATGGCCCTATGTGGGCACTGCTATTATGTAGTGTTAGGACTGCTGATATCGGAGAAGCTGTGAAGTGGCTCAGCAGCTAAACATGTGTTTGCAAACATGTGTGACTGATTCTCTGAATTTCTATTACCAGATAGGTTCAGGTATGGTTACAGGTAATTATTAGTGTGCTGGGGGGATACCCAGGGGTGGGGATTTGCACCCCCCCCCCCTCTCTGTCTGCTGTTTGTATATGACCCCTCCCCCTTTCTAGCACCTGATATATAGTTATCTCCAGGAATGACTGAGCAACTGCCATTTTTTGTCTGCTTTAGTCTAAATGTGCCAGGAGTTTTCTTAGGAACCACTCCGACCGGGGATAACACCAAATTCGGCAAAGGGGGCAAAGCAAAGGGGCTGGCCAAGCGACCCAGCTGCACCTCCTTGGCCAGTTTGCCTTTCAGAACATGGGGAAGGTCTCTGGCTGAGCGTAAGTTCCGAGGTGCTGAGTAAGGGACCTCACCGTTAATAGGAAGGCAAAATCCCCCAGTAAAACCGTCCAGAAACAATTGGCGAGAGGCCTGTTAAAAATAAACAGACCATGAATCATGTGCAGATAGCGCACGATGTTCATGGTCCCTTCCGGGCACGTCTCCAGATAACAGGCTGAGAAGGTGTAGAACCCCTTGAGCCAGTTAACATAGGACCTGTAGGCATCCTCACCTATCCCACTCTTCTTCTTGGCCGCCACCAAAGCCTTGCGGGTCTTGGATGTCAAGGCAAAGACATCCATGTAATTCCCGCTATTGATACTATCCTGTATCCATGGGCAGAGACCACACAAGCCCTTGGTGTACGGGCAACGCACGGCATTGCTGGGGCTGCCCTGTTCCGGACTGCTGAAACTGCTCCCGTGCCTATGGTGACACAAATGTTTACTGCACTTGCGGGAACGCCCGTGCCTCCGGTGTTTACCCTTGGAAGGCTCTGCATGCCCCTTGACACTCATAGCCTCGACCGCATCACCCCACTGCCCTAGTGCGCAATCAACATCAGTCTCACCTAACGAGGAGGCTTGGTAGTCCTGTCTCGGGGCGGTTGATGCGGAAGACTGTTCACTGTCACTGGAATCACTCTCCACCATGTCCACCTGATCTGAAACATGTGAGGGAACAGAAGGTGCCAGCGAAGAGCCAGGCAATTGGTTATTTGCAGATGCCTGTGCATCAGACCCATCGGCAACCAATGAGGGCTGTCCCGCAGAAGAAATGGGAGCAGTGCATAACGACGTCAGTTGAGTGACCAGCAGGGCAAACCGCAAGTCACTGAACCGCCCTGTCGATCCACTTGACTCCCCTGACTCCGTCATAGGGATTTTGACTCCCCTGTTGACTACCCTGTGCAGTCAACAGGGGATTCAAAATCCCTATGAAGGAAACCAGTAGCGTGGTAATAGACGCTATGTCCTTGGTCACAGGCGTGGGCCCTGCCGCTGGCGTAATAGGGAGCGTAATGCCAATAACGGATGGTTCACTTCCAGCCAAAGGCCTAGCACCACCATCCGGATGTGCAGGACCTCAAGCTGTGCATCTAGTCCTACGCCCAGTGACTGCCTGAGGCAGGCTGGCACAGAACAGGGGGTTCACGGCCCGACGGGGGGTCCTCAAATCAGGCCGACCCGGAGTGGTCGCTGTTGCCAGAGTGTCGGCCACAGGATACTGAGCCGTGCTAGAAACAGTGACAACCCCCTGGATGGGTACAACAGCACCACGCCTCCTGACACACCGAGCCTGAGCCCGGGCACCGCGTGACAAAATGGGCGCACGCACTGCTGCCCCCGCATGTGCTCCATGACCCTGTGAGGACCCCTTAGCATTATTATTATTGGATACTGAACCCCTGGGGTCTGGAACATCATGCCTTCTAGTGGACAGCCGCTGATCCCCCCCTTGTGGGCCGATCATGTGCGTTATGTGGCGCACCCATACCCCTGGATCCTGACACATCAGCACCTCCAGGGGTCAAATGCGCCTGTCTCCCCCCATGAAGCCCTGCCGCAGGCCCAACCAAGGCAGAGGCGGGAGAAGCGCTGGTGGGAGCCGGGACCCGCCGGAGGCCACCCGAGTGCATTGCGGGTCCCCCAGCAGAAGTAGCCATGAGACTGCCGGGGGAAGCACCCGCGAGCGCACTCGTGGCAGCAGGCAGCACAGGAGGGCTGGAGTACTGGAGTCGTTGTCGAGCGGGAGGCTCCGCTGAAGCCGCCCCCAACCCAGCAACCAGGGGAAAGAGCCTGTCTGTGTGGGCGAGTGACCATTACATTGCAGCAAATAATGAGTAGAAAATAGGAAAGAAGAAAGGACAGAAGTTTATTAAGAGAGAATAAGTAGGTCAGGGATAGAGAGCAAGAGTGAAAGAAAGATTGAAGAGCAAGAAGAGGATTGTAAAATAAAAGGGGGTTACTCACAGGAGCACAACCTTCCCAGGGAAAATTCGGGAGAGAAAGAGGCAGATGACACTCCTGCTCTACTCAAAATGTCTGCTAGCTCCTCCCTAACACTCCCATTATTCTAATTAACATCCAACCCCCCAGACCTCTTTAACTGTTTGCTAACCTGCTAATTGTGCAAGGCCCATGCAATCCTACGGCCTTTAGGTTTACAAACGCTTGCACTATTTGCACTCGCTCTTCAGAATCTGAGATTCTCTCTGGTGCGCAAACAGGAGCTGCCTTAGCACCAGACACACTTATAGGGCGTTTCCTGTACCCAGAAAAATACTTTAGAATCCCAATTGATTGTGTCCAACATATTTGGCACTGTTGTAAGAAATATCACAACTTTGTATGAGTGATAACATCCAATTTCACAAACATGCTATAACATATAACATATAGTAAATATGGTATATACTTCCTGTAATGAACTTTGTTTCCGGCGTGTAACATCAACTCCAGATACTTGTACAGAACCCCTTTTTCTCTTGTTGTGTCATTCAAAGTTATCATACAAAACAGAAAAAGGGTAAATCTCGTGCATTACTTTTTTTTTATTTTAAACACCCAAATAGACAAAAAGAATGCACATATCTCTTGTATAAAAACTAACAAAAATGAACAATGAGATTCCATGACACAGATCATATAGATCATAGGTAAAAAGCACATATAGCACAGGTTAAATTCCAAAGCTGGGTCAAGAGATTGTAATTACCAGAAGATTCGAGAACTGAAATCAGTCCTCAAATAAGGTGTAAATCAATCACTCCAGATAGCCTCCCAGGCAGCAGCGTTCTGGATCCTGATAGTCACCACTCTGGACACAGCAGAAACAGTCCCTTGTGCAGCGCCAACGCGTTTCAACCATTCCTAGGCTCTTTTTCAAGGCAAGTGTGCTTACAATTCACTCCTACCACCTGAAGGAGGTGCGCATATGCTATCACAGCGCTTCCGCCCAGCTCTTGTTGCTAACGTCTGTTTTCTGCTACATAGCGGGGGCGTCACTTCCGTGTTCCTCCCATCCTGTTGCTAGGTTACTGCGGCAATAGTATTCCAAATCCTGTAGTCACACTCACTGTATGCTTCAGCAAGCGTCGTCATTTCCTGTATGGAATCGCTAGGCAACCAGTCACCACAATATAGTTCAAAGTCCTTCAGGAGTCTTTGCCATAATTTCAAAACGTTGTATATAGGCCAAAATTTAGGGGTGTGGTTCATCAAATCGACAGTGTCTAGGTCGACAATGTTTAGGTCGACCACTATAGGTCGACAGTCACTAGGTCGACATGGATGGAAGGTCGACAGGGTTTCTAGGTCGACATGTGCTAGGTCGACAGGTCTAAAGGTCGACATGAGTGTTTTTTGTGTCGTTTTCTTCGTAGAGTGATCGAGATCCCAAATTAGTGCACCGCGTCCCCTCGCATGGTGCCTTCGCTTTGCTCGGCACACTTTACCGTTCCAATCGTAGTCCACGTGGATCGTTAAGTATGAAACCCCCCCCCAAAAAAAAATGTGAAAAACTCATGCCGACCTTTAGACCTGTCGACCTAGCACATGTCGACCTAGAAACCCTGTCGACCTTCCATCCATGTCGACCTAATGACTGTCGACCTGTAGTGGTCGACCTAAACATTGTCGACCTAGACACTGTCGATCTTCAGACCGGATCCCAACATTTAGTTCTAGGTGTAAAATACAGGTAGTTTTCAGGTAGGAAATAATGATTCTAACTACATAAAATGCCAGAATAAAAACCCATATTTTAAAACCATTAATCCAAGCATAACGCCAATATCCCACATTTCCAACTATAAAAACCATTTTAACTCAAAATCTGAGTTTAATCCTCCTGGTATCAAGGAAGGTATTATATTTATAAATCAGTTGCATTTCTGTTTTCACCAGAAGCTTAGAGGTATTTTTCTGACGATGGCTGCACTCCGCTCGTTTTATCCCCACACACCTCACTATCTGTTTGAGATCACATTTATAATGTTTTTTAAAATGGCTTGAGAGGGCGTGAGTTTCCTGGCCTTTCCTTATATTACTAAGGTGTTCCACAACCCTCACCTTTAGGGGCCTTGATGTTTGCCCTATATAAAATAAATGACAGGAACTCTATCTCATGGGTTACATTTTTCACATTGCATGTCACTAAATCACGTATTTCGTGCATCTGCCCATTAATTTCCAATTTTTCCAGTTTTTTACTACTATCAGTCTTAATCTCTTTACAACCGAAACAAGATCCACAACAATGGAACCCCTTATTACAACCCAAACAAGATCCACAACAATGGAACCCCTTATTACAACCCAAACAAGATCCACAACAATGGAACCCCTTTTTACAACCCAAACAAGATCCACAACAATGGAACCCCTTTTTACAACCCAAACAAGATCCACAACAATGGAACCCCTTTTTACAACCCAAACAAGATCCACAACAATGGAACCCCTTTTTACAACCCAAACAAGATCCACAACAGTGGAACCCCTTAGTACGTCTAATGCCTTCCTTTTTTAATGTTGGGAGATCACTCCTGACCAGACTATTTTTTATTTTAGGGGCTTTCTTGTATATAAACATAGGTTGTTCTGGCAATATCTCCTTTAACACGGGATCTTTTTTCAGAATAGCCCAGTGCTTCCTAAATGAGCATTCCACTGTCTTATATTGTGCTTATACATTCCTCATTTTTCAACAGTTCACCTCTATCAAGATTCATTACTTCTTTCACTTTTTTGAGGGAACTCCTCATCCGCATTTGTGGACTCTCCTTTCTAATTGGTCTACCTGCTGTTTAAATACTGACTCTTCAGAGCAGTTACATTTCACCCTCTTAAACTGACTATTAGGGATTGAGTCCAACCAGTTCTTGTGGTGACAGCTATTTCTGTCAATGGGGGTCATTCTGAGTTGATTGTAGCACATGCAGAGAGGCTGCATGTGATGTCACACAGCCTCCCTGAAAATGGTCCCAGCCTGCACTGTCCCCCCAACACCGCATCACCGACCTGCGAATGCCCACCACTGTCAATCAAATTGCAGTTGCATCCTTCAGCAATGTGTGAGGTCGCGCATCCATGATGGAGGCAAACTGCGCTGCGGCCTACATCAGCGGCCAACTCAGAATCAGTTGCACCATGTGTCTCGTGCCATACTGTATATAAAGGCTATACGTAAGCGAGATCACATCTGAATGAACATAGGAGTGTAAATGTTAAAACTTTTCTGGAACCCTATAAAAAACATAATAAATATACATCACCAGGACGTCGATTTTGCTTTTCTCTTCCTATCTTTTACTTGAGGTTTGTCTTTGGATTTCATGGAAAATAAATGTAAGAAGTAAAAGGATATAGCCAGAGACCGCTTAGAGGAGAGAAATCCTTTACAGCTGAACGAACATTCCATCCTGAAGTTGGAATCAACTCGTTATCTGTATAATTCCAAGGCACATATCTCACCGTAGCCTGGTGAGTATAATCAGTGTAAGAGCATTGGAAGAACGCTAGCTTAAGATTATAAGAAGATAATATATGAACTTTATAAATCTGGCTATTTTATTATTTACCCCCTTTTTATTATTTATTTTATATTTAAAAATAAGGTGCACTTATAAGCATTCTTACCATTTTTTTGTTTTGTACACTTATATTATATTATTATTATTATTATTATTATTATTATTATGCTTTATATGGCAACACAAGGGTTTTGCAGCAGCTAAAAAAAGAGCCTCATTCAAGTTTGTACGCAATGCCGATGTTCACACAACAGATCGATTACCGGCAGACTGTGCATGTGCTGCGATCGCACTGCGCACGTGCCAAGGTGCCGTTGCGATCGCACTTGCACTGAGAACTTTAATGTGATTGACAGGAAGGAAACATTTAGGTGCCTGCCTTTAGCTACTATCGTGTAAGTAGAGAAACATACTGTAGCACCAGTGTCGCCTCTGCCGCAGCCAGTCTGCGTGACCATAGGTGTACCCTTACAGCCGGTGTTCCTCGTTCTCGTGTATAGACTGTGAATGTGTACGCAGTTGCAAATGAGTTTGCAAACGCTCCGGCGGGTGTCTCTCTTCTCATTTCAGGGCGGTAGCTTCACTTGCTAACATTAGCAATTCTGTAGCCTACAAAAGTCGCAGCTGCGCAGGCAAGTGCGTACAAACATGAATGAGGCCCAAAGTATGTAAGAGGGAACAGTGCAAACAAAGACTTACACTGCAAAACATTGCAGAACATGGCATGTGAGCTATACAATCCCTACTGCACATGATATATCCACAGAAGTAGCAACAGCTGTTGAGGCCAAAGATTTTGTGCCATTGTCAGTGCTGTAATAGGGCTTTACGGCCTTGTGTCAGCCACGCCCTCTGGGCACATGATGTCTTGCAGAGGGGGTGGAGCCACCAGCTGCCAGGAGGAACAGCACGGCACAGAGCATCCTCGGGGGGCTTCAGGGGGTTGTACAGGCTCCAGTGCACATGTCTGTTCCGGTACAGGCATGTTGCTAGCCAGACACAGAGACCGCGGGGCAGCACCAGTTTCGCCTATAGAGCCCTGCGCTCTGAGCGATGGCACCGCTCTCTCACACCCCTAGTTATGGCCCTGGTCATTGTGAGCAGTGGGTGGGGGTGATAATATAGCATACCTCCCAACACTTCAACATCTGGAAGCGGGACCCCCTGTGCGCACCCAAAAAAGGGGCATTGCCTATTTTATATGGGGTGTGGCCTCATGGCATTGCCGCAATTGTGAGCCACATCCCCATTTGCGGTCACTGAGGGGGCATGCCCAGCGCTCTGTTAGCTGCTGGCATGCCCCCTCTTCCTCTGTCACCTGTGAATAGAGCAGCGAGTGCAGTAGCCTCCCAACTGCCCCCCCACCATGGGACACTGTGGCCTGCTGGTGGGACATCGGGACAGTCCCAAATAAAAGGAACTGTCCCGCGAAAAATGGGTCATTTGGGAGGTATGGATATAGTGATGTCATGAGGGAGGAGGGCCCTGCTCGTTAGAGTTTACAACCTATAGGGACAGAGATGAGAGCTATAAGGCTTTAAGAAAGAAGTTGGTTCTTAGAGCCACGGCAGCTTTTATACAGCCATAATACATTTACAGAGTATATGTCACTTGTGTACATGGGAGTCATTCCGAGTTGATCGTTTGCTAGCTATTTTTTACAGCGCTGCAATCAGATAGGGGAGTGTATTTTTGCTTTGCAAGTGTGCGATCGCATGTGCAGCCGAGCGGTACAAAAAAGTTTTGTGCAGTTTCTGAGTAGCTCAGACCTTACTCAGCCGTTGCGATCACTTCAGCCTGTTCGTGTCCGGAATTGAGGTCAGACAACCTCCCTGCAAACGCCTGCATTTTCCCAACCACTCCCAGAAAACGGTCAGTTGCCACCCACAAACGCCCTCTTCCTGTCAATCTCCTTGCGATCGGCAGTGCGAATGGATTCTTCGTTAAATCCATCGCTCAGCAACAATCCACTTTGTACCCGTATGACGCGCCTGCGCATTGTGGTGCATACGCATACGCAGTTCTGACCTGATCGCAGTGCAGCGAAAAATCCTAGCGTGCGATCAGGTCTGAATGACCCCCATGGTCTGGACGTCTGTTCTAGTTTAAATTGAAATTAACCCCCCGACCCCTCCCTCCTTTTTCAGGTTTACAGGCAGACGTCTACATTACCAGAATTCTAGAAATTGTTTTACAGGAATGTTCTCTTTACTTATGAAAATTAGATTTAGAAAAGTGTCTACACAGCTCTTATGCAAAAACACACATATATATATTCAGCACTCATGTGCAAAGGATTAGCCGCTGATCTGTGCATACGTTATGCAGATTAATGCAAATCATTTTTTATCCAGGGGATTAAGAATCTTATATATATATGAAATGTTTTATAAATAAGCGGCTGGGAGAATTGAAAGGGCTGAATACACGATTCTTACAAAAGAAACAAAAAACACTTTTTAAAATAAATAACATTTTAGAGCTTTTAATTAATTTCATGTATCTATCTATCTATCAATCTATCTATCATTCATCTATCTATCTATCTATCTATCTATCTATCTATCTATCATCTATCTATCTTTACCTACACAAACAGGCAGCGGCACTCAGATTTTTTAAATAACACTGTGTATTCACATTAAAGAGTCCTACGTTTTCGGGGCTGAGATGCCCCTTTGTCAAGGTGAAACAATAAGACAAAGTGACATACCTTATATAGAAGAAAGAAAAGAACCCATCACCCTCATGCAGCAGCAACCAGAGGTCCATATGTGTCACTTCCCCCGGACTCTTGCTGATGACATACCTGGCTGCGTCAGGTATCCATGGCAATGCTCACGCTATACATTTTTTCAACATTATCATACTTTACGATCCACGTGGACTACAATTGGGCCAAGCCCAGCTGTAAAGGGGCAAGGCACCTTACCCGAAGCATGGCGAGTGAAGTTCGCCATGCGAGGGGACACAGTGCACTAATTGGGGTTCCCGGTCACTGTACGGAGAAAACAACACCAAAAAAAGTTAACTCATGTCGACCTTATGTCAAGTCGACCTAGAACATGTCGACCTAGAGTCCCTGTCGACCTAAAAACCATGTTGACCTAATTACTGTTGACCAACAGTGGTCAACCTAGACACTGTTGACCTAAGTGTGGTCAACCCTACATACCACACCCCACATATTGTGCTAATGATGAGTGAGTGGTCCACTTGAGCAGGACAGTATTTAATCACCTAGGAAGTACTAGATTTCTAGTCAGGGAACAAGGAGTTGTAGGATTAATTAGTGGTTTGCAGTTTGCCCAGTGAAGAGGTTTGAGGGGCTAGTAGTATGATGTGCTAGGTGGCCATTTTGTGAGCTGTGAGACAGTTCTGCCTCTTTTCATTTGCTTCCCTTCCTTCCCTTGGTTCTGTCATCCTTTTTAGCAGTGGGAAATAGGGTCAGTCCAGTGGCTATTTCATTGATCTACAGATTAGGGTGTGCTTTCTGTCCACACATACAGTAGATTAGACTGATTTCACCTGCATGGGTCAGCAGTATTGGCTGTCAGACCATGCCTTTGACGGTATTGAGAAGGGCAATGGGCCCAGCAAGTTTTGTGTTGAGGTCAGTAGCTACTTTATGTTGATTGGCCATTGACCAACTGCCCTTTTGGTTTTTTCTGCCACCAGGGGAGGAGATGTTTTCCAAGCCTTGGAGAGTGGTAAAGTGGAGAGAGAGAAGTACCAACCGATCAGATCCTAACTGCCATGTTGTGTTAGTACTGTACATCTGCCCCCATATATTTTATTGCAAATTAAAAATGTTGATGTTTCAATAAAAATAATTGACCATTTGTTGAAATGCCACTAAATTGTTGTGTCTTCATTTTAGTTAAGTTAAAGTTAAGTATTTGAGTTGTAAATATAACTGTGTGGGGCAGCAATCAGGCATCCAATGACAGGGAGTTTTTATAAATGTTCATAAATAAAAACCCTAATACTGTAAGTTTGCCTAAGGATCCTACATGGAAGAGTGGATGGACATTCACAGAAGAAAGAGCAGACTACAATAAATAACTTATGGAAAGTTCAAAAATATCACCCAACTTTAAAATGTATAATTTTATTCAGATTTCTGTCGTTCCTCTTAAAAAGTTAATTCATGGCTCCACTTCATCGCCTGCAAGGTTTTGAATTACAATAATGTTAAATGAGTCCTGAATTTAGAATTTTGATGAACTGTAACATGGAGAATTATAGGCCATTAGATAAACGATCTCATACATGAATTTTAAATTCTGATGTCACAATGAATCACAGACCTGCTTAAGAAAACGGTCAACGGGAATTTATTACCAGAAACAGGCGCATCTGTAATTTACACATATTGTCCCATCAGCTTTACAGTATATCACATTTTAGTGTTCACACTAAGGAAATTGCTGTATTGCATCATCGCTCTTATAATACTTGACATTACCTACATCTAGATTTCCATAAGTAAAGGCGTTTTAAAATTAAACTGCTGTTTGAAAAAATACATATCTAATAGGATTTAACATCTACACATATATTAAAAAAAATATATTTTTAACTAAATTAATTATTGGAGTTGTACCAAGAATTGTAAATGTTTTGGATATTAGAAGTACAGTATTCCCATTAGGATGTTTTTAACACGAAAATGTCAGTGAAAATAACGTGATTTAAGTAAATACACAGCACAGTGGTCCTCATTCCGAGATGATCGTAGCTGTGCTAAATTTAGCACAGCTACGATCATTCACACTGACATGCGGGGGGACGCCCAGCACAGGGCTAGTAGATTTTTACCACCTTTTTCCTTTAGTAAATCCACCCAGAAGTTGCATCTTTAGTAAAACCTGACCAGAAGCTGCATTTTTGGACTCAGCTGCTGTATGAAAATAGGCAAAAGCAGCAGGAGGCGTCTTGTGTCAACACATCCCTCCTGCATGCTTATGGGATCCGCTGCTCTGTCTGAAGGCGCAACATTGGAACACCTGCGTAAACATTGGCCTTGGAGGCCAGCTGTTCATGCTGCGTGGGCCAGGAAATCTGTATCGGAACATGCAGACCCGGAATTGACCACTCCCAGAAAATGTTTTCCGATAGGCTGCCCAGCACGGGATCCGGTCTGAAGATCGACAGTGTTTAGGTCGACAATGTTTAGGTCGACCACTGTAGGTCGACAATCACTAGGTCGACATGGATGGAAGGTCAACAGGGTTTCTAGGTCGACATGTGCTAGGTCGACAGGTCTAAAGGTCGACATGAGGTTTTTTTAAAAAAAAAAATATTATTTTTTTTCATACTTAACGATCCACGTGGACTACGATTGGAACGGTAAAGTGTGCCGAGCAAAGTGGTAGAGGAGCGAAGGCACCATGCCCGAAGCATGGCGAGCGAAGCGGTGCACTAATTTAAGATCCCGGTCACACAAAAAAAAAAGATACTCATGTCGACCTTTAGACCTGTCGACCTAGCACATGTCGACCTAGAAACCCTGTCAACCTTCCATCCATGTCGACCTAGTGACTGTCAACCTATAGTGGTCGACCTAAACATTGTCGACCTAGACACTGTCGATTTGATGAACCACACCCGCCCGGAACCTCCCACCCCCAAACCTCAAATGGCCTCAGCCTGTTAATCAGATTAAAAAAAAGAAATGAAAAGATTTACAAAATGACTTTTTCCCTTCCGGGCCTTGAACCTGAGTCGCTGGCTATGTGGCGCTCACCTTACCCACTCGCCCATGCAAGCCAGCTGTAGCAGTAGTCATACCTGTTGAGTATGAGATGTTAAGCATGTGGCAGATGTTAAGCATGTGGCATATGGTGTAAAATACAATATCAATAGCGGGCTCAGTTTATGTTGGCATTGAATAGAAGTGGATGATGGTGGGGGAAAATGGTGAGAGTTCAGTAGCGTACCCGAGCATTATTGAACGTGAATTGAACTCACGTTGTGAATGCTGAGAGTTTGCCTTTTAACAACCAAAGTTACAGTATGTGTGCCAGTTTGCGTCATTGCTACAAAGTACATTACAAAGTCAATAGCGGTTTAGAGTCCAATGCAGCTCGGTGGCATACATGAGCAAAGAAATGAAGCATGGTAGAAGGTGCTGAGCCAGTGACTGTTTACACTGAATGTGATTGGCTAGCTCATCGGGGATCTCAGTCCACTGATACAATATTGTTTTCAGTTCGGTCGTTTTTCATCCGTGGAGCATTCGCCACCCAGTGGTTAAACTGTGTATTGCATGGCGTGGATACTTTTGTGGCATACTGTAGGGCTGCCACGCCATGACATACTGGGACTGGGAGGCTCGAATGCCGCGATGAGCAAAGATGTAAGAGGACACTCCTGTGTATCTTTTTACTAAACTACCATTCTCTCTGTCCCTGCTCTCTTTTTCTTTCTTTTACTATTATAAATGTTTTTATCACCTTTCAGTAAACTGTCATTCTAGCAGTGGACGTTACCTTACTCCGGCATACCAGAAATTATTTCAATTTATCCAATTTAATAAGTAATTTCAGACACTGTCAGCCTGACCCTGATACTGTATAACTCATTAAAGTAGCAGAAAAGCAGCTGAAAGTGATGAATATGAAGAAACTTAGGTAGAAGCCCGCTCTGAGCCTGAACCATAAACCCATAGTCCCAAATCGATTTTATTTTGTGGTGTACAAACAAACCAAGCACCTCTGATGTGCTGTCTTATTTTATCTATGCGTGTTACATCTACTGCTACTTTATGGGAGATGTAGTAAGCTTTGTAGAGTGATAAAGTGGAGCCAAACAGCCAATCAGCTCCTAAGTGCCATGTTACAGACTGTGGGGCAGATGTATTAACCTGGAGAAGGCATAAGGAAATGATAAACCAGTGATAAGTGCAAGATGATAAATGCACCAGCCAATCCGCTCCAATATGTAAATTAATAGTTAGGATCTGATTGGCTGGTGTGTTATCACCTTGCATTTATCACTGGTTTATCCCTTCCTTATGCCTACTCCAGGTTTATACATCTGCCCCAATAATGGGGCAGATGTATTAACCTGGAGAAGACGTAAGGAAGTGATAAACCAGTGATATGTGCAAGGTGATAAACACACCAGCCAATCAGCTCCAATATGTAAATTAACAGTTAGGAGCTGATTGGCTGGTGCATTATCACCTTGCACTTATCACTGCTTTATCACTGGTTTATCACTTCCTTTTGCCTTCTCCAGGTTAATACATCTACCCCCATGTTTGAAAAATGACAGTTAAGGCCCGTACACACTGGCCGATATATCGGCCGTTCTCTTGAACGGCCGATATATCGCGGGTCTGTCGGCCAGTGTGTACGGCCGATACGTCTGTTAACTCCATCGTTCACAGACGTATCGCATCAGCCCCGCAGCACAGCCGACGGCCAATATATCTACCGATATATTGGCACTTCGCTGTGTGTGTACGGGGCGGTCGGCGACCGCCCGTACACATGCTGTGGCGGGCGGTGGTGATTGACAGCTGAACTGGGCGGACGTGTGTACACGCCCGCCCAGTTCATGATGTCAGTCCCCGACGGATCGGGCAGTGTGTATCCTCAACACACTGCCCGATCCGTCCATAGATATATCTGCTGATCAATTGATCGGCAAATATATCTTCCAGTGTGTACCCACCTTTAGGAGCTGATTGGTTGGTACTTTATCTCTCTCCACTTTACCACTCCCCAAGGCTTAGTACATTTGCTCCTATGTCTCTCTTTTTTCATTTGTATCTAATGTCATCTTGTTTTACAAGTTGGGTACTATAATGTTGACATTCGTCATGTTCAGGGTCGGACTGGCCCCCGGGGGTACCAGGGAAACCACTGGTAGGCCCCACTGCCTGAGGGCCCACTCCTTCCTCTAGGGATCAGGTCCCAGACTATGCACTTGTATTATACATGGTAGATATGTTACATTACACTGCACTAAACTATTGTGTATTTCAAGCCTCTGTAGAGGCTGGCCAAACCCCCTTCGTAGGCTGGCCAAACCCCTAAGTATGGGACCCTATCACTGCATTCCCCGGTGGGCCCTTCATGCCCCAGTCTGACACTGGTCATGTTGACACGAGAATGTTGACATGGCCATGATGTCAACATTTACCAAGTTGACATTCATAATGTGAACAACGATGAAATGTTAGAATGTCAACACATCAACCCTGGTGGCCCAGTGGTGCCTTATCTCCTCTTGGTGGCTGCAGCAACTCCAGGACCATCTTCCAGGTGTCAGCGCTCAGTGTCTTCTGATGTAGACCACATTGTCTGGTTTTAGTGTTTCTCCAAAATAATGCAGGGGTGAGCTAATTCTTCATTGATGCTCTTTTTTTATTTCCATATTTTGTATACTAGCAGCATATTTATTATGTACACTGATCGTTACAAATTGTTTATTGCCCAGCATTATACTTATTTTTTTTTAAACAACAGTTCTATTGTGTGGTATATTAATAATTTTTTATTGTTCACTAATTGTTAGATGGTGTAAATTTTACTTCATCAAACTTTAATACAGTATTTTTAATCGCCATTTTAGTCTACATATTGCAGTGTGTGTGTTTTTTCTGTGGTGGTCTTATTTGTTTTTTTGTTTTTTTTTATTATTATTGAGCAACCTAGAGTGATATTTTATTATCGTTTGATTGATTGATTGATTGATTGATTGATTATTTTTTGTTACAGTAGGAACAAGCTCATACTGGTTTAAAGTGCATAACAATCAATTTGGTATAAGTTCAAGATCCCGGCTTTCAGGATCCCGACAGTTGATCTATCGACGCCAGAATCCCGACACCCATCAGAATACTGACGGCCGAATTCCGACAAGGTCAGCATCCCAATTCTGGAATCCTGACAGCTGGTATCCCTAAGGAAAGTATGGCTGGGAGGGTTAGGGTTTGGCTGCGAGGGGGGTGGTGGGAGGGGATAGGTTTAGATACCACCCGGGGGAGAGGGGGCTAGGATTAGGCTGTGTGTGTGGTGAAGGGGGGGTTTAAGGTTAAGCTGCAGAAAGGGGGGTTAGAGTTAGGTACCCCCAGGGAGGTGGGATAGGTTTAGATACTAAGGGTGGAGGGTAAGGGTTAGGCTGCAGAAAGCGGGGGTGGGGGGGTGAGGTTTAGGCACTAAGGGGGGAGAGTAGGGTTAGGCACTAAGAGGGAGGTTAGGGTTAGGCACTAAGAGGAGAGGTTAAGGTTAGGCAGTAAGGGAGGAGGTTAGGGTTAGGCAGTTAGGGAGGAGGTTAGGGTTAGGCACTAAGAGGGAGGTTAGGGTTTAGGCAGTAAGGGAGGAGGTTAGGGTTAGGCAGTAAGGGAGGAGGTTAGGGTTAGGCAGTAAGGGAGGAGGTTAGGGTTAGGCAGTAAGGGAGGAGGTTAGGGTTAGGCAGTAAGGGATGAGGTTGGGGTTAGGCACTAAGGGAGGAGGTTAGGGTTAGGCACTAAGGGAGGAGGTTAGGGTTAGGCAGTAAGGGAGGAGGTTAGGGTTAGGCAGTAAGGGAGGAGGTTGGGGTTAGGCAGTAAGGGAGGAGGTTGGGATTAGACAGTAAGGGAGGAGGTTGGGGTTAGGCAGTAAGGGAGGAGGTTAGGGTTAGGCAGTAAGGGAGGAGGTTGGGGTTAGGCAGTAAGGGAGAGGTTAGGGTTAGGCAGTAAGGGAGGATGTTAGGGTTAGGCACTAAGGGCGGAGGTTTTTATTGTTCACTAATTGTTAGATGGTGTAAATTTTACTTCATCAAACTTTAATACAGTATTTTTAATCGCCATCTTAGTCAACATATTGCAGTGTGTGTGTGTTTTTTCTGTGGTGGTCTTATTTGTTTTTTTGTTTTTTTATTATTATTGAGCAACCTAGAGTGATATTTTATTATCGTTTTTGATTGATTGATTGATTGATTATTTTTTGTTACAGTAGGAACAAGCTCATACTGGTTTAAAGTGCATAACAATCAATTTGGTATAAGTTCAAGATCCCGGCTTTCAGGATCCCGACAGTTGATATATCGACGCCAGAATCCCGACACCCATCAGAATACTGACGGCGGAATTCCGACAAGGTCAGCATCCCAATTCTGGAATCCCGACAGCTGGAATCCCTAAGGAAAGTATGGCTGGGAGGGTTAGGGTTTGGCTGCGAGGGGGGTGGTGGGAGGGGATAGGTTTAGATACCACCCGGGGGAGAGGGGGCTAGGATTAGGCTGTGTGTGTGGTGAAGGGGGGGGGTTTAAGGTTAAGCTGCAGAAAGGGGGGTTAGAGTTAGGTACCCCCAGGGAGGTGGGATAGGTTTAGATACTAAGGGTGGAGGGTAAGGGTTAGGCTGCAGAAAGCGGGGGTGGGGGGGGGGTGAGGTTTAGGCACTAAGGGGGGAGAGTAGGGTAAGGCACTAAGAGGGAGGTTAGGGTTAGGCACTAAGAGGAGAGGTTAAGGTTAGGCAGTAAGGGAGGAGGTTAGGGTTAGGCAGTAAGGGAGGAGGTTAGGGTTAGGCACTTCGAGGGAGGTTAGGGTTTAGGCAGTAAGGGAGGAGGTTGGGGTTAGGCAGTAAGGGAGGAGGTTGGGGTTAGGCAGTAAGGGAGGAGGTTAGGGTTAGGCAGTAAGGGAGGAGGTTAGGGTTAGGCAGTAAGGAAGGAGGTTAGGGTTAGGCAGTAAGGGAGGAGGTTAGGGTTAGGCAGTAAGGGAGGAGGTTAGGGTAAGGCAGTAAGGGATGAGGTTGGGGTTAGGCACTAAGGGAGGAGGTTAGGGTTAGGCACTAAGGGAGGAGGTTAGGGTTAGGCAGTAAGGGAGGAGGTTAGGGTTAGGCACTAAGGGGGAGGTTAGGATAAGGCACTAAAGGGGGAGTTTAGGGTTAGGTTGTGGTAAGGGATGGTTAGGGGGTAGTGGGTGGGAAGTAGAATACTTACCTCACCCCTGTCGCGATTGTGAGCACCGGCGTACCGATCCCATCAATTCAGCACCAGATTCAAACAATATAGAATATCACCAAATTCATAAAATCACAGCAAACACAGTAGTTAAAATCTGTAAAAGCAAATGATAAAAGTGAAAACTTCATTAAAAGTCAGGTTCCACAATTCCACCGAGCCTAATTTATCTGCTAGTCTTTTTTCATTATTGTGGTATTGGGTACTATAATGTTGACGTTCATCATTGGGAGAATAACTCATTATTTTTTATGAAATGTATGTATATTGTAGCTTGTTTGTAAGGTGGGGCTTCATAATATACAGTAGCTAAAATTAAGGTTTTATCACCTCTTCACTTAATGAACCGCCCCTATTGGTAAGTATCTGTAGCACCCAATAGCCTGCCCCACCTATTATATCAGGGCCATCATATTTCTTTCATTACAGTTGTGCAGTCTTTGAAGTACAAGGTACTGTACAGTATCTCTCAGTTAATTATTCTACAATAATGCTATAGTTATAGGGTAGCCTAAGCAATCAATAGCTTCTACAAAGACTAGGCTTTCCAGAGCATACACAGATGTAGCCACGCTCATCCAGCATGCGATTTTCCGTGGCTGCGACTAGCTTGGCGTGACATGCGCACATGCCGCTGTGCGCATGTGTGTAATTCACACCTGCAATCCATAGATTGTAATGGAGCCGATGGCGGGTGCGACTAGTTGCTGCTCAGCGTACTAAGTCGCACTCACGTGCAGCCGTGTCGCAGGCTGGATGAGCTTGGCTACATCTGTATAAACAGACCAATAAATAAACACTTTATTTACAAAACAAAGTACAAGGTTTAGTAACCCCCAAAAAAGTTGCAATTAAAATAGTCAATGCTTCTTTAACAATTTAGAATTAAAAGGAGGACTTACAGGAAATATAACATATAGGTTGCGATTCGGAGTTGCATGTAACACTGAAGTTCACGATGCCAAGGGATTTTTTGGCTTCTGCGCATGCATGGAAAACTCATATGGTGCATGCGACTCATGGTGTCGCATGCACAGAGGTGCAGTTGCAATTCAGATGCACAGTATCATAAATATATTGTAAATGTGATGGCCATTTCTAGGCAATGACTGAGAGGTGGATAATAAGAGGCGCAAAAATGGTCCTTCTTATGGGTGTGTTATAGCAGTATCACCGGTCTGTTACTGGAGTGGTTACATACAGTACACAGACAGTTATTTGCTTAAGTTGGAGTCCATACTCAGATCTACCATATAGCTGGTCCAAGTTTTGATAGTGCGATCGATAGTGGCATCTAAAGATGTACCTGGCAGTATTACAAGATCTAAAGGTGCTCAAAATGGTTTCTGAGCCCTTCAACATTCAGATGTATGCTTAAACACCAGGGGAGGGACTGATACAAGCTGAGTGGTCACAGTGACAGAGCAAATTAATGTCCTGGATAACTGCATAACAAACAATGGATGTGAACGGTCAGAAGTCCCCCAGGTATCTGCGGGCACACACAGCAAGCACAAAGTCCACAAACATTGATAACCCAGCAATAAATTCTGCGATCAGCCAGAATTAAATAGCCAGGTGCCAGGTGTAAACCATGATGGTGATGAGTAGTAAATCCCTCAACACCTAACTGCAGAACAGACTAGGAAGAGCAGCAACTCTGGAAATGTCCAGACCTGCAGCTCACATAACAAGAGGCCTGGCAATGCTTAGTGGCTGAGAATCATACTGCAGGGAATCATACCAGAACAGAATCCTAACAATATGTTGTGTAACAGTCTGCAAATTTTAATTATTCCCCTCTTTCTGGTAGCACACACGGGATACCTTAAGTAATTGTGGGAGAGTGTTAAAAAGTTCTCCTGCTTTCTTGCTTTTTCTGTGGGCACTTGTGTGTACTTGCTATATCACCCCTTTTTCATATGGGTAGAGTTATAATATTAAAAGATACTGCACGTGTTCCTGATGCTACAGTTTCCATGTAAATAAAGAGCATTATGACATGGATATCCTTAGGAAGAGAGAGAGTAGCAGTGCCTACAGAATTCCAATGCTCCATGTTTTAGGCAGGACTGTGTTGGCAGAAAACACATATTTTTGAGACTTGGCGTCTGTTTCTCTCTGTGTTCTAAAATGTCTTGTAATTATCTGTCTGGAGAAAATAAAATCTATGAAATGTAATTACATTTTTGTCTTATCACATTTTTCCATAATGGTCTCCTGAATTACAAAGCAAATTCATGAGTAACCTGGGAAAATCAACATACTACACACGACAATAGAAAGAGTTCCTCCTTTGTTCTATTCACAGACAGTAACAAAAAATGCTGTATTTCCTCGATAATCTTTTCTGTAACCGATAATAGCTTATTCAAATACCGCCTCCCACAGAAGTGATTTATCTTCCCAATTTTTAATTACCAGGGAATAATTAAATTATGTCTTCCAATTAAATGATGATAATAGACTTTGATGTATCCTGTTTCCAATGCATCTTCAGTAATTGAAATACAGTTTTTAATTGGAATGTTGTCATTAAATTGGAGCAGTTGCTATATATTTGGGCATTGCTTGTCCTTCAGCTCTTTATGTAAGTGATACAAAGCAGTTCTATGTGACATATGATGTATCGATTTTTTGCTGTGGTTTTATAGTACGGTGGGCTTCTACTTTTACAGATATTTGTTCTCTCTGTTTGGGTCAGTGGTTCTCAAACTGTGTGTTGTGGCACCCTGAGGTACCTCAGGACACTTGCAGGGGTGCTGTGGGTTGGTGGTCAAGGACATGGGCACCGGAACGTTTTGTGGTTGTGGAGGGGCATATTATAAAATAAATGTTGGCACCCCCCGATTTGCCACCCACACACCCCCCCCCTTCCATATGGGGAACCCTTACCTCCAGATCGACCCCGGCTGAGACTACTACTTTAAAAAGGCTGCCGCCGGTGCCGCAGCATGCTGCCCCATCCTGTTTCCTGGGCGGCTCTTCAGTTCACTCTTCAGGGATGCATTACTGGGAGGAGGCGTGGCCATGCTGGGACATCCCCGCCTCCTCCCAGTAGTACATCAGTGAAGAACCGGCTTGGACAGGGGTAGCATAAAGCAGCACCTCTGGCAGATTTAAAGTAGGAGTCTCTCAGCGGGGAACCGGAGGTAAGCACTCCCCCTCCCCAGAGGCTGCACCCCTTACATGTTTGGGGGGCATGCTGCCCCCTTGCCCCCCCCCCCATCCCGTTCCGAGGCCACTGGTCAAGGACCAATTCAAATTATTTATGGTCAACGTAATACACAAAACCAGTGCTGGTGGCTTCCAATCATAGATTACCTGAACAAACAGAAGTTAACCTAAGGATGACATATAAACACAATTTACTTCATTACATTTTTTTTTTCAGAATTTCTCAATAAGAAACTTTTAGCCTAGGGGTGCCGTGAAAAAAATTCTGAGAGGAAAAGCAACCAACAAGTGCCCAGCACCTCTGGGAACTCCTTCAAGACCATTCTCATGAAGCTGATTGAGAGAATGCCAAGAGTGTGCAAAGCTGTCATCAAAGCAAAAGGGGGCTACTTTGAGGAATCTAAAATATAAAACATATTTTGATTTGTTTAACACTTTTTTGTTTACAACATAATTCCATATGTGTTCTTTCATAGTTTAGATGTCTTCAGTATGAATCAACAATGTAGAAAATAATTAAAATAAATAAAAACCATTGAATGAGAAGGTGTGTCTAAACTTTTGACTGGTACTATATACATATACACTACGTCTGTATTTTCTGCTATATAATTATTGCTTTTCTAATCTGTGGAGTGTTGCCTGTTCCTTGCACTTTATCTATCTCGATAAATATTGTATATTGGGCCTGGATCAGAGGTGAACGCAGTTAAAGCCACAACCAGGCTTGGACTGGCCCACAGAGGTATAGGGGAAACCACCGGTGGGCCCCACTGCCTGGGGGCCCACCTCCTGCTCTAAGGATCAGGTTCCAGACTGTGCACTTGAATTATACATTATATATATGTTACCATATACTGGAATATGGTGTATTTTCTACAGTGCATTGCTGTTATTAATCTGGTACATTATCATGCATGCAGCAGCTGAATTTACTGTATATATTTATAAAGGGGCAAGACATTGCACTCTCTAATGGTTAGTCAACCATTCAGGTGGCAGGCCACACACCCTCAGCAGACTGGCCACACCCCTAATATGGGCCCCTACCACTGTTTCCCCCCGGTGGGCCCCACATGTCCCAGTCCGACCCTGCCACAACTATGTATTTTGCTGAAGCACAAATGCAACATAATGCTAATACAACAACCGCTGAGCTTCCTACTGAGTCGCCCACCTGCTGCATTGCAAATTCACGCACCACTGGACACTAGAGCAGCCCTGCGGAGGTACAGAATGTCCACTGGAAAATGGCCACAGATGCCAGTGCAAGTGTGTCTTTGGATACAGTCGCTGGTCGCGACACACATGCATCTGACTACCCACCTCACTGTTACCTACCAGGAACACCCCCAAAATTGCCTCTCTGTGTTCAAATTCATTCTGCGCTGCCGACAGTAACAATCGGGATGCGCAGTGCGACTCAGGCGCATCGTCAGATGAAAAACATAAGCCGCTTATATCCGACATCAGCACTGCATCCACTTCCAAATCAGGCCCATTATGTGTGTACGGGAATGTAGTGGTGACAGCTCAGGTACTCAGAGGAACGTCTATTTATCACCACCGGGAGATGGAGATAAGTTTGTTTAAAAAAAAAAAAAAGAAAGAGAGATGAATATCTCTTCTCCAGATATGGGCCCTTATTCCAAGTTGTTCGCTCGCTAGTTGCTTTTAGCAGCATTGCACACGCTAGGCCGCCGCCCTCTGGGAGTGTATCTTAGCTTAGCAGAATAGCGAACGAAAGATTAGCCGAACTGCTACTAAATAATTCCCTGCAGTTTCTGAGTAGCTCCAGACCTACTCACAGATTGCGATCACTGCAGACTGTTTAGTTTCTGCTTTGACGTCACAAACACGCCCTGCGTTCAGCCAGCCACTCCCCCGTTTCTCCAGCCACTCCTGCGTTTTTACCTGTCACGGTAGCGTTTTTTAGCACACTCCCTGAAAACGGGCAGTTTCCGCCCAGAAACACCCACTTCCTGTCAATCACACTACGATCACTCGAGCGATGGAAAAACGTCGCTTGAGCTTGTGTAAATCTGCAAAGTTTTGTGTTAAATTACTT